>NW_016223146.1:0-1436 GCF_001687245.7 Rhagoletis zephyria
ACACCAGAGGCGAAGTTACAGGTCTTCAGATGGTCTTCCCACTTCATTAATTGCCGAATCTCCGAGTTGAAACCCCCTTTGGTATTAAGTTTTTCGTTACAGTTTTGAATTTGGAAGGAATTGATTTTAAATTTTGTTCACTTTGNCCCCCTTTGGTATTAAGTTTTTCGTTACAGTTTTGAATTTGGAAGGAATTGATTTTAAATTTTGTTCACTTTGCAAATACTCAAAATTGTTCACTCTATAGAGTACTCAATGGAAAAATTTTCATGTTCATTCTTGCGAGGTGTTCATAGCATCGGGTGTTCACTCCAGCCAGATACCACTGTATATTTACATTGTGCCTTCCTTCAAGTTCAAGGTAATGCTGCCGCGCACTTCACTGCCATAACGTGCATAACCGAGGAAACCGATAGTCGCATACAAGGCGACCACAACAAGCATAGCTGTATTTAGCACGCCAGGACAACCCAGAAACTGTTGTGGTTTCTTCATTGCATTTTCAATAGGCATAACCGAACCAATACCCTCCATCGCAAAGATTACGGTAGCGAAGAAAAGCGGTATTTTTGTGGTTTCCGCAATCAGCGGCTTATCTGAGAATTCCAGCGGCTCGCTGAACATATAGTATAACACTATGCCGAATGTGATCACAATGAAACCATTTGCCAATGTTGAAAATGGCACCAGCAATTTCAAACTTCTTATTTGACCAATCATTAGGCAAGGTATCACAGTCATGGCAATGTAAATGCGCACATCCCAATCCAGGCCGAGATCATAGTTGATGACATCGTGAAATGATGTGGCTATAAATACCATATAAACACAAGCTCCTGCAAAGTAGGTGGTCATGAGGCCGCCATCAACGGTACGTCTGTTTGGAAGAAGTTAAAAGTTAATGTATCTTTAAAATAACAATGTTGTGTTACATACATACATACCTCACAAAAACCGACCATGATTGTAGTGATTTTGGCCCTTTCTCAAAAACTCTCTCTGCAGTTTGTGCAAAGTTCAATGCAGGTATTTGATATTCCTTACAGACGTCTTGTGATGTTTTGACCTGCAAGAAAAAGACAGAATATGCGATTAGGGAATTATATATATTTTTTTTTTGTATGTAGGGCACTCAATATTCTTATACATATGTACATGTGAATGTATTTTGCATGCTTGCTCAATACGCCCTGAAGGAAAGACTAGTCCAATTGCTCGAAAAATATAGTCGTAGGTATAGTAANGTACGAGTTTTGTTCTAAAATTGGTTACAATGTCATGCAGTAGCGGACAATGGGTATAATTAACGATTTGCTGATATGTAGGCACTTAGTCAACGAAATTTCATGTGCGGCGTTGGCATGTAGAGAGAGTAGCCGCTTAAAAAATCTGAGAACGCCGGTTCGAATCGCAGCTGGCGCAAGTTTTATTCTTGT
>NW_016223147.1:0-1436 GCF_001687245.7 Rhagoletis zephyria
ACTAATGCATGAAAATCCTAACCTCAAAAAAATCACCCGTTACTAGTAACTAGTTAAAACCGTTGAAAAAAAGTTCTAACATCATAATAAAATAAAACCTTATTGCACATCTACAGGCCTGGTGCTTTAATTTGACCTCTCATTTCTGAAATCCAAAAAACGGTGCAGATCTGTTGGTCTTCAGAAAAAATTCCTTCGCCTATTGTATATGTATAGGAGTATATGAATATGTACATTAGCGTGGGGCGAAAATCCGCTTTTTTAGAATTTTGATTGGTAATAGCAAAAATATGGTTCATTATGCTCTAAAATAAATCTGTGAAATGTGAAAATTTTTGGTCAATATCCTAGGCTCGCCCATGTCCACCAAAGTTCAAGTATTAAAAAAAAAATTTTTTAGCTAACTTCGATTTTCTACAAAAAAGGTCCATATACCATGTATGTAGGACTAATACTTTCGAAGATTATTACAATTTTAGTAAAAAAATGTATTAATTTATTTATTTATTAATTTTTATTTTTTGAGCATATTGAACTTTGATGGACTTGAGCGAGCCTAGGATATTGACCAAAAAAATCCAAATTTCACACAGATTTTTTTAAAGCATAATTAATCATATTTTTGCTATTAACAATCAAAATTCTAAAAAAGCGGATTTTCGGCCCACGCTAATGTACATAGTTAATTTTTTTTCAAACAGATGGCAACCCTAATGAAAAATATTTTCACACATAACTTTTCTTAAAACTCTTTCGTTTTAGACACAAATTTTACTATTTCACTTTACATGTGTATAATTTAGTCTATAAACTGCTGGCAACCTTCTTTAGAAGCATTTTCAAACTAATATCTTTTTAAGTTTTTTTTGTCTGATATTGTTATACACACATATTTGAATTAACTGTTGAATTAAATAGAATTTGAGAAATAAATCCATTTCAAACCCTTCTCGATTGATAGCCATTTCTTAATAATTTGACTTGTTAAATAACATAAACTTAACTTTTCCAAAAGTTGCCAACTCTATTCAAACAAAAAAAATTAAAATGTCAAACTAAAGATTTAGTAGCACTCTCTCATTCGACACCCATATTTTAATATTTCATATAACTTGAGCATAAATTAACCAAATTCGACTTTTCAAACAGGTGGCAACCTTCTTAAAAATATTTGCCACTACTACCTTCTTAAACCTCTTTAGGACTGGTACCAATATGGTGAAACATATGCCAGTTACCTTATTTCCTCAATTCAAATTCAATTTAATTATTTTTTAAGTAGTGGCAACCCTCCTACACGTAGGAAAAAAATAAATCCTTTTGAAAATCATTTTTGTTGATACCCATATATCTAATTTTATACATAACTGTTTTAACTTTTTTAAAAATTTTTGCATTATTTTTTTTCGGAAAAGTGGAGCCTTATTGCCCATCTA
>NW_016223148.1:0-1436 GCF_001687245.7 Rhagoletis zephyria
CCTCCTCCTCACCACCCTCACAATCAGCCCCATCACCACCACCACTGCTGTCACCAGTATCACCCCTACGGGAGCGACGCGAGCATCAGCGAGCCGAGCTGTCCGCTGCTGATCTTCCGCGAGTCGCCCTCCAGCGCCACCANCACAATCAGCCCCATCACCACCACCACTGCTGTCACCAGTATCACCCCTACGGGAGCGACGCGAGCATCAGCGAGCCGAGCTGTCCGCTGCTGATCTTCCGCGAGTCGCCCTCCAGCGCCACCACCGTCAGCGGAAGTTTGGGCACTCAGTTGGGAGGGGTCAACTCGCACAGCCCCTCCCCTTATCAATCAACGGCAGATTTTCCCGATTTCGCCTCGGATTGCACCTCGGAGTACGGCGGCAGCGACTGCTACGAGCGAGCACTGCTGCCTGCTGGAGCAGGAATTGGAGGAGGAGGAGGAGGTGGTCGTTTGATCGCCGTCTACCTCGGAAACTCTTCTCGACGAGGNTCTCGACGAGGGCGGCAAAGCCTCATAAGCGAACCCGGTGAGCGGATGTGCGCGCGAATGAGCTGCACTGCAATATCAAATCGTCAAAATTTCTCCTCTTCTGGAGCTTCAACGCCTGCCTACGCCTCTTCCTACTACCACGGCCACATTGGCGGCAGCATCAGCGGCGGAAGCGGAAGCGGTGGTCCTGGTGGTGGTGGACCGGTCTTCAACCGCCACAGCATCAGCGGCTCTACCGCCCACCAGGTGGCGGTGACGGGCAGCAGCTACTACTACGCCCACCGGCACTCGCACTCGGCGGTGATGAGCGGCAGCAACTCCTCGCTCATTGTCGGCGGAGGTGGGTGTGTCTCGGGCGCATCCTCTGCCTACGGAGGTTTAAACTCGACAGCCTCTTCAACGGCTTCTCACCGGCGTCACCGCTCTTCCTATCCGTCCACGGGAGGAGGCATTCGCCACTCCATCTCAGGCACGGTCCTGCGCATCGGTCCTCGCATTTACCGAGGGCGGTCCTCGCAAAGGTTTTTGTTTTTTTTCTGTTTTTTAACCTTGAGTAGAAATAGTAAATGGAAATTTTAGGACTTTCACCTTTAACTTTTTCTGCTTTTTTGTGCTGAGTATTTTTTTTGTTTTTCACCGTTCACGATCTGCGCACATGTGCTGCTGCTGATGATAATGTTGACGCTTGTACAACGTCGTACAATGTCGGCAAAAGTCTCTTTTTCTTCTTTTTCTTTTTATACGTTTTCTGTTTTGTTCTGTCTGCTGTTGTAGGCAATACCTCAACTCACGATGATATGATGATGTGATGTGATCAGGCTCTTTTCATTGCCTTTAGTGTGTGTGAGTGTGTAAACACAATTTCTTCTTCTGCTTGTTCAAGGTGGAACAAGTCCTCGCAGCTTTTATTACAATTAATTATGAGTGTGTTACGTGTGAGTG
>NW_016223149.1:0-675 GCF_001687245.7 Rhagoletis zephyria
AAATTAATATACCCTTGTGCACAAGTGCGCTCGGGTATAAAAATGTCCAACAAAAATTGGCTCAAATGGCAACACTGGTAAGACGCACGAAGCCGATGAAAGTATACCTGCGTCGTCGTCACAGCAAGCAGCGTTTTGAAGCCCAATTGAATACATGTGTTTGGAAAATCAAAGAACGTCCATTTCTGCTTTGATGTTATCTGATTATTTCACAATGCGCTAGCGAGCAATAATGGGAGTTTTCTATTGTAAATAATTGTAAACAATGTAAATATCGGTAAGTATTGTCTTTTCAACAAAGGTGAAGCCCTAGTGCACATCTGCAGTCGAAGCCTCTTAATTTGACACCTCATTTAGGAAAATTGAACGAATGCTGCGGATATGATGGCATTGATTATTAAATAACTTAAATTTAATCGGTCAACAGGTTTCAACTCTTTTCGAAAAAAAACCAGTTTGCACATCTACCGTGCAAATCTTTTATCCTGAATTAAAAATACCTTCGCGGATTATATAGTATATGGGCATTCCCATGGTGGCGCACGTGACAGTCGTACGATTTCAATGTGATACAAAATAGGAATACCATTTGTTTTCTTTAACTTTTTTGGGCCATTGTATAGCACATAATTAGCTCTATATTTATCCGAAAAATGAAGTCAATCGAACTGCTGG
>NW_016223149.1:736-1436 GCF_001687245.7 Rhagoletis zephyria
ATATGATTTGGAGCAATTCTAGTTGTTTTTAGAGTTTTTTGAATTAATGCAAATTGTTTCAATTCTCTTTTACAACCCCAAGTGTGAAACGTGACGTGACGTGGCGTCACGTGACATAAATTTCCATCGTTATATTTTTGTTAATATTGCTTTTAAATGAATTTTTAACGCAAATAAAACATGTATTTTATGTAGAATATACTTTATATTTTGACTTTAGCGCCAATTCAGGGTCAATTTATTAGAAATCTATGATTTATTATGTTTCAACCACATACGCCGAATTCGAACCAAATCAGACCATAAATACGGTTTTTCGAAATATCTCGACCTTGGCAGGAAGACCATTTCATGCAAAGATGATTCTACTTACATAGCCAGTATATATTTTAAAAAGCAGAAAAATCGGCCCGTAAATACGTTAGATATAAAACTTTTATTTTTTTTGTCGTGGTGGACCTTCCGCTGGAAACACCCATATGGATATCCAGCAAAAACTTTGTCTTCTTTGGTAAGAGCTTCCTTTTTGTTTCAATGAAGTAGCGTATTACAAGATAATAAAAGACGGCTATTCACTTACATATTTTTACAAGTAATGCAATGGGTAAGGAGCTATACATTTATTAGATTACCTCCAATGATATGCTCATGTTCAAATAATGCGTTTAGTATTGTAAAAGGTAAGCGATGAATCTCGAAA
>NW_016223153.1:0-883 GCF_001687245.7 Rhagoletis zephyria
TTGGGGTTGACAAACTTTAACTTCAAAGTCGTCTTTATTTCGTCTACGATTATGCCCTAGAGGTATACGCCGCCGAGCCACGCCGCCGCCGCCGCCGATTTTTGTCATTCCTCACGCGCCGCCGCCGAGTTACGAAAATATGGCGCGGCGGCGGCGGTCGGCGCCTAAGGAATTTTGTACAAAATTTTCATGATGTATGTANATCGGCGCGGCGGCGGCGGCGGCGGCGTTCGGCGCCTAAGGAATTTTGTACAAAATTTTCATGATGTATGTATGTACATTGAAATACATCGCTTGAAGAAACTAAATACTACTCGTTTAAAAATACAATTTTACGAAATGAAAATTACTTTTTAAAGGATTTTTTTTTGCATAATTTGGGCTACTGGACAAGAATATGATCTCCTTTATTTTTCCAAAAAGAGCGTAACTCAGAAAAGACATAGGTAACATATTTTTCGATCGAAAGCGTTTATTACAGTTAAATTAGGGCCGAATACTGGTAATCTAACGATTTTTTCCGCAGTAGACAATTCTTTTCTATACTACAAAAATACTACTTTTTTATACACCTACTACAACAACAAGAAACTTATAACACATCAAAAACTTTAGCTCCAATATCTCAGAAAGCAGTTTTAATAGAAGCGGCCTCTTTGCATCTAACTCCTCAATTATTGAAGATAAATCAAAGACAAGTTGATTTTTCTATGTATTTTTTTAATATTTTAAACAAACACTTTTTTGCTAATATTTACATTCGTAAGTTATTTTATTCTGGGGTCCCACATACGTATACCAGTACTATTCCATCTAACTTCTCAATTATTAGAGATAAAACAAAGACAAGTTGATTTTCCTGAGTATTTTTTTTTTTTATATT
>NW_016223153.1:1003-1436 GCF_001687245.7 Rhagoletis zephyria
TGCTAATTTTTACATTCGTAAGTTATTTTATTCTGGGGTCCCACATACGTATACAAGTATTAGGTAGCTGTGTGAAAATTACGTTAGCATTCCTTAATGGTGCTCAAACCCCAGGAAGGTTTTGCTACCGCGCATTGCAACGTNGATGCTCAAACCCCAGGAAGGTTTTGCTACCGCGCATTGCAACGTTTTCTACAAAGGGTTAAAGTTCCCCATTTTTGGTAAAAATTAGTATTATTTTTCATTACATTCTCCTTAGAAAAATTTGGCGCTTAATATTTTAGTGGACATTTTAACCATCTATAAGCCATTTCTTTAAACAGTGGGTCAAAAAGACCCGTTCTGGTTCGAGTTGATGGGTTAAGTAAGCTTTTGGAAAAAAGTAGACCAACCTTGTTTTAAATATGTAATCCGCTAAAAATCGTAAGAACTC
>NW_016223154.1:0-651 GCF_001687245.7 Rhagoletis zephyria
ATTAACCAACTTGCTCGAGTAATCGAATAATCGCACAGCCCTAGTATTTGCACTTCAAATTTGTGCTTTAATAAAGTATTAATTAAATAAATTAATATTGTAAATTATTATTTAATAAATATATATAAAGATATTTACACTTGGCAACTCTTGGACTTTTCTTCATTTGTAACAAATGACAGATGTAAACAAAATAATAAAATAATTGTATTTTTACAAATTTAAAGCAAACTGGCGTTCTTTACAAAAAAAATGTAGTTAGGGATCGAATTGCGCATATTTTTTTTCCAATACCAAGTGCCTCCAAGAAGTGTTAAACCACTAAATAGCTTAAAAAACCCTTTCAAAAATTCGAAACGAAAGTGAAGTGCAGTGTTCAATTGTGATCGAAATTGCAGGCAAAATTTGTGCGGGTGTGATTATTGTTTTACTTATTTGAAGAAATAATGCCCGTGGTCATTAAAAATAAGCAAACCAAAACCCCCGCTTTCCACTGGTGGTTAAATAATACTTGAATAGCCCCTCATATTTATATTTATTACATGTGCTTGTTTTGTGCACGCACGACCAGAAGTCTGAATCGATTTCCTTCATAATTCTTAGCAATTTGATGTGCATTTTTATTGTTATGTGTTGCAAACAGACATTTAA
>NW_016223154.1:668-1436 GCF_001687245.7 Rhagoletis zephyria
GTCTGAATCGATTTCCTTCATCATTCTTAGCAATTTGATGTGCATTTTTATTGTTATGTGTTGCAAACAGACATTTAAAGAACTAAATTGGTTCTAAAATCTNTTTGATGTGCATTTTTATTGTTATGTGTTGCAAACAGACATTTTAGGAACTAAATAGGTTCTAAAATCTCTGTACACAAGCGCACTTATTTTTAACAGTTTCCAGTTTATGTAATACTAATCAAAACAGCTTTTATTTATTTTATGTATTATGTGATTTCTGGAAGCGTCGAATACAAAAAAGGGTTGTGACTGGGTTTATGTAATTTGAAATTGTATTGATGATTATAATAGAAAGGCGCTTACATATCGATGGTCCTCTGCAATAAGGACACAACTAAAAATTTCATATATTTCAGTAGAGCCAATTAAAGATTTTTTGTTTCGTAATTTATCAATAACTAGCAACCCGCCCGGCTTCGCACGGAAATAAAATATAAGGCCTATGTCACTCACTGAAAAAATGATTAAAATCGATCCCGTAGTTTTGATTTATTCATTACTGCCCGTGGCCCGCACGCGTTACGTTTGGAGTANGGCTTCGCACGGAAATAAAATATAAGGCCTATGTCACTCACTGAAAAAATGATTAAAATCGATCCCGTAGTTTTGATTTATTCATTACTGCCCGTGGCCCGCACGCGTTACGTTTGGAGTAAAACAATTCCCCTTTCTTTCATTTTAACATATTTACTTTTTGCATTTTTACATATTTATTTTATTTTT
>NW_016223155.1:0-1436 GCF_001687245.7 Rhagoletis zephyria
CTGGTGAGTTGAATACTCATGTTCTTGTTTTTATTTTACACTGCATTTGTACCTTTGGACACTTCAAAAATTATGTTTTCATTACGAGGAAGACCCAATGTTTTTGTTTTTTCATTCCGATTACATTAAAAACAACGGCGAATTTATACGCTTTGGGAAAGCGAATTTCACCTTGTATAAATTCGCTTTGTTGAGGGTGGTGTTCAAAGCGAATTATATTTACGCTGCAGTTATCAGATTAGGTTCGTTACGCACGCTATAAAAATGGGTAATAGAGAGCGAATGCGTTCTACTTTTGGATCGCAAATGTCTTCTTCGTGCCCGAAACAGCCCGGACTAGGTTTGTTCCACACGCTTTCCGGGCTGTTTCGGTAATTAGGGTGTAAAAATAAGTTACTCTCTCACAAGTGTTAAGAATAGCTTTGTTCCAAACGCTTTCCGGGATGTTTCTTTAATAACAGCGTAAAAATAAGTTACTCTTTTACAAGTGCCAAAAATGTGTAAACATTTGTCAAAAGTGCCCAGAGCGTGAGGAACGCAAAAAACCACATTTCGGGCCCGGAATCAGCAAATCGGCTCTAAACAATAATTTTATGTGTATTTATCTTACATGGCGAATAAAATTAGCAAAGAAATACATTTCTTGAAACTTCTCTGGTATTTTCCATTTCCACAAAAGCTGTTATGGCAATTTCACTTTTTGCACATTAGCGCCCGGAAAAAACTCCGGGCTGTTTCGGGCATGAAGAAGAAGACATTTACGATCCAAAAGTGGAACGTATTCGCTCTTTATTACCTTTCCTTCCTTCCTTTTCTTTTGTACGTGTTTATTAATATATCTGTACTGTGATGTTTTCGGAGGGTACTAGCTCTTACTGCCAATATAGAAGTATTACATATATGAGAGGAGCTCTACATGTACATTGGTAACTAAGTAAAAAGTTCTGTAACAGATTTTGGATGGCTTAGTCAAAAATGGAAACTTATATTTTTGAATTTTAAGAAATCAAGGCAAATAGCAAAATCGCTAAAACGGCTATTTTTTTTACAAAGCGGCTAGCAAATCGGCTGCCGGCTAACCCAAAATTTCTCCGGCTGTTTGCTATCGCAACCGACTGAATCTAGCCGGAAAACGGCTGAAATGGCAACACTGTTGGCAAGTTACTAGATATTTATTGCTGGAGAATACGAAGCACAACTTATGTCTTACTATGTACTGGAATAAACTAAAAAATATTAATAATTGTGAGTATTTTTCATATACATTATTTTTTCGTTATTTCAAGGCCAAAATCTTACTTTTTTGATTTCAGAATAACTCAGCACAATAAAAAAGATTACTGATTGATCATTTTTCTGAACCAAAGTACTCTTGTATATACGTAGAACCGACTTTCTTTCATTTCCGACGGATGTAACCACTTTGTAAAAGCATC
>NW_016223157.1:0-157 GCF_001687245.7 Rhagoletis zephyria
TATATGAGAGTTGAAGTCGGTTTTTTTTTGCTAAAAATTACTTGTTTTACTATTTTGTGTCGTACATTTAATAAGTAATTTAAAGTCTTGTCTATGTATTCGTCTGTATAAGTTCTGTTTGGACTCTTTTTTAAATTCGCAAGTATCTTCGAAGCAT
>NW_016223157.1:213-1436 GCF_001687245.7 Rhagoletis zephyria
ACTATAATGGAAGCTTTTATTATTATACATGACATATTTAACTTTTCCTATGTCTTTTATTTTGTTCTGGCATTTAGACAATATTTATTTAACATTTCACCAAAACATCCTTGATAAAAGCATATTGTTACAAACTTTTTCATCTCCATTTAAGTAAAATTTAATTATTATTATTTTCAAATTTTTTTTTATATATATATATTTAGGTTATTTTATATATATAAACNATAACATTTCACCAAAACATCCTTGATAAAAGCATATTGTTACAAACTTTTTCATCTCCATTCAAGTAAAATATAATTATTATTATTTTCAAATTTTATTTTATATATATATTTAGATTATTTTATATATATAAATTTTTTTTTGTTTACACTATTATTTAAATTCATATTTTTAATTATTTGTTTTTTAACATAAGTCTTACAATGCTTATTTATAAAATATATGATTTTAATTAATATAAAAACAATCGAAATAAATCCAATTATATTATTTATTAAAAGATTGTTGCTGCTGCTGCTATTGTTAACATTGTTGTTCATGGTGATTTTCTGCTGCTGTTCTTTGGCTTTTGGAAGTACAATTGTCCAAATCATGCCTCAGTTGTTATCTTGTTTATTTTGATTTTTCTTCCATTCTATTAGTTCTGCAATTAATTTTCGTTTGTTCTCTCCAGTAGCTAATGGAATTACCCTGTGAAGCTCACCAATCTTCCTTCGTAGTTTCACCGCCTTACCCCCTCGGGTTTTTCGTTTTGGTGCACTATGCTCTGTGCTATCGTTTTTAATTTGTCTCTTTCTGTAAGCTTCTATTGTTAGTGGCTTACGTCCAGCCGTGAGCGGAGTTGGNTTAAAAGATTGTTGCTGCTGCTGCTATTGTTGTTATTGTTGTTCATGGTGATTTTCTGCTGCTGTTCTTTGGCTTTTGGAAGTACAATTGTCCAAATCATGCCTCAGTTGTTATCTTGTTTATTTTGATTTTTCTTCCATTCTATTAGTTCTNTATTGCTCCGTCATGAATATAATTTTTATTTAAATTTATTTGTTTTTATTAGAGTTATTATAGTGCCAATTTGCCAGGATCGCCATGTTATGTTTATTTTTTTTTTTATATTATTATTTTTAGGTATTTTTAACTTTTGGCTTTTAACCGAGCCACGCTAAAAGGGTGATGGCCTCAAGGCCTATTTTTATTGATGAGACAAGTTAAAAAAAACG
>NW_016223158.1:0-1436 GCF_001687245.7 Rhagoletis zephyria
ACGTAATTTTTACCAAATATTAATAATATACATCATGTAATCATATTTCCTACATCATTTCCTCAAAAATTTAGTTTATGAGTTACGACAATCTACCTCTTAGCCTAAGTACAGGGGGAGTTAAATACTATCTATAACCATTTCATTACGACAGTCTTTTAGTAAATGAGCGATATGTATAAACCTAATGTATTTTAAATCTTTTGCAGGCAACCCCTTGAGAATTGAATTTTTAAAATCTTAAACTTATATTTCGTTGTTACTGGTGTTGTGAAGCTGCGCGTTCGAAAAAGTTTTTCACTCATATCGGGCTTAAATTTCGCAAACCATTACATGGGCCGTAAAATATGTAATTTTTTAGTACTTGAATGCTTCATCGATACATAAGCATGTATGGGGGTATGTATGTATGTATATCACTTTTGTTAGTAGTAAAATAAGTTTGATTTATGTTTAACTTCCTATGCCTATCTTCATTGTATAACTTTTTCAGCACTGTTTCAATTGGACTTCTACTCACTGCACAGTGATAAATCGCAAGTCCACCCATATGTATGTGGATGTGCGTAGGTGAGTTTACATATTTGTGCAAAGTTACTGTGCAATATTCATAGTTAACTAAGTTGATAACTTTGGCTGAATGTTTGATGCCATTGTTATTTGTTTATTGTTTATCGCTTTCGCCTGCAACGTTAAGCGGCAACGAAAGCAGGCGCAATAGCAACACATTAATTATGNTGTATGTATGTATGTACTTCCCTGCGCATGTTCACATTCACAAAGCAATTGCTGCGTTGGTTACAGAAGGCAATGTAAGACGACTGGATCGAAATACTAATTATAATGAGCTACAGTAGTTGTGCAAGTGAACACTCATTTGCACGCATAGACATACATACTCGTTGAAGGCGGTGTATAGCCCAATCAAATATTCGGCTCCGGCTTCGGTTTGCCGATTAGTCGGCTATACTATATATTTACCAAAAACCCAACCGAAGCCAAAAGTTCTCCTTAGCTTTTTTCCACAAATATAACATAGGTATGTATTGTAATAATAAAAATAGAGTGTAACTTTGGTACCTTTTTCAAATATGCTGTGTTTAGAAAGAATAATCGTTTAAGGTATAAAACCAAATTTAAAGAAGATTACGATTAAAAATATTCTGAAATAGCAGAAAGACAGCAAGGTTTTAGATATCGTTCGTGAGGTGAAAGCTCAACAAAGCTCATACATCAATGCATACATATGCATTTACAGCTCAACTAAGGTCTAAGTCGCCTTTGGTGGTTATTCCTTTTCTTATCACGCTATGGCGTTAAAAATATACCCGCATTAAGGCCTAAGAATAGCATTATTATACCTAGGGTATAAGAAAGATAACGGAAGGAACACTACACTATAACATTTGGGTTCAACTATCGAACTGTGTGATGGG
>NW_016223159.1:0-802 GCF_001687245.7 Rhagoletis zephyria
GCCAAAGGTCAAGGTCTGGGCAATCTGGACGTCGACTATGCATCGCACATTCTCAAGCAGGCCTGCTTCCCGCCGGCCATGCCTGCGCCCACTCTGATCATCGCCATGATATACCTGGACCGCCTGAAGGGCTTCAAGTCGGACTACCTGCACCAAACGTCACCCTCGGAACTGTTTCTCGTCTCTTTGGTAATTTATTTTGTGCTTTTGTTATCAGAAGACTGTTAACTAACACTAACAAATCTCACCATTCTTAGCTCATCGCCAGCAAGTGGCTGTACGACTCGGGCGAAGATGAAATAGTGTACAACGACGAATGGGCCGAGTTCGGCAACCTGGACCTCGAAGATCTCAACCGCCTTGAGCGCGACTTTCTGGGCGCCATCGACTGGTCCTGCTACGTCNGTCGACCCGGACTCCTTCGAGCGTCAACTGGCCAAGTTTGAGGCACTGGTCGCCCTGCGCGAGTACCTCAAGCGGACGTCTGCCAGGCAGCAGCACCACCAGCCCGGTCCTGGTGGCCCACCCAACCTGGGAATGACCTACACCGAACTGCTCTCGCTCACCACCTACCTGCGCACTATGGGCTCAACGAAGGGCGAGGGCGATCATCATCCTAAGCACTACTGGTCCGAGCTGATCGACTTTGCCGAAAGCATCTGCATCTGTGTGCTGGCGTACTGTGCCGCCGTGCTGATCATCCTCTCCTCGGTGTCCATCGGCGTCTTTGCCCTTCAGCTGGCGCTGCACCAGCACCACCGATCGGCGCTGGACTTGAACTCCTCCACCTCCTCTTCCTCCA
>NW_016223159.1:893-1436 GCF_001687245.7 Rhagoletis zephyria
CAGTTTGACCACCCCTCCTCTTCAGTTCGACCGCTCCTTCACCTTCGGACGGCGTACATCAGCGCCTCCACCAAGCGACGGAACCTGACCGGACAAAAGGACCCCGCAGCAGGACTACTGGCCGGCTACAACCAGCTCCTGCTCCGGCAGAAGCAGCAGGCCAACAAGATTCTCATGTGTAGTTAACCTGCAAACTGTGACTGGAATCTCTTCCCCCCATCCAGCAAAGTGAACGCTTCGCTTTTGCTTCTCTTTTCCATCGCCCACACACACACACACACACACACACACACATTGTCTAAGCCATTCAATGGCGATCATCTCCGCTCCTCGCAACCACAAAAAAACAAACTGTTCCCCGGGGGAACTGCTCCTTCTTCTACTGTTTGTTAACCTGACTGAAACCATCGGCAACAAAAAGAATAATAAAAGGCAAACAAAGGCTTTTTGTACGACCCCGCAAAACAAAACAAAACAAAACAAGAGATAGTTCAGCAGAAGTTAATTAATTAGCAGCGAGCAGGGACTCTCGCTTCCAGATGA
>NW_016223161.1:0-1435 GCF_001687245.7 Rhagoletis zephyria
CAAAATCGCTTAGGCGGTTACAGCGCCAAAAAGAAGAAGAAGAAGAAGAGTCGGCTGATGAGATGGCCAGATGCGGCTCAGAGATGCCAATAGCAGAAGCGGATAACTTCGTAGAACCACCGTTTAGTGATCACGTTCGTAAAATTGTTACATATACCGTGGCCGCGACGAATGACTTGTGGAACAAACGGGAAGACTGTGAGTCGACAAGATTATTTTGGTCGCAACACCGTAGGAAAAAGACAAGGGACATACTGAAACTCAATAGATCTGCAGTAAGAGTCCTTACCGGCGTCATCACAGTACAATGTGCTATAGCACTAATGCCCCAACGGTGGCGAATACCAACAAGCACTCTCTTACCACCCTCTGAGTCGATGTTCAGGGCTATAGGCGAAGCGCCTCAAGCACTTAGGTTCACGCCCCTTCAGAATTCTGCGCGAGATAGCGGAGGTGGAACTGTTGGATCTCCTCGGCTTCATAAGGGATACAAATTTGTTCAGTAGAATAAATTGAAGCTACTCTTTCGATTATAGGTGCGTGTCTCCTCCTAACACTTACTTAAATAGCACATTCACAGTGGGAAATTCTGTCTCCGAGTGAAAGTATGGAGTATTCCACACACGCCCTCCTAACCTAACCTAACTTAGCTGACTGGGCTTGGGTGAGCATGCGAAGAGGTGGTTGGTGTCGTGAGGGCAATATCCACATGCTACCCACACATTTGGAATGTCTGGGTCGAGTCTGGATAGGCAGGAGATCAGACGGCTATATTATCCAGGCCGTAACTGTGCCAGAGCAACGCAGGTCTCAATTCTGTTATGCTTTCTCTCCGATAACTGCAGTCCACGCTCTTATTAATTTAATAATGATCTGTTTCGCCGAATTTCTATGATATGATTTTACTATCGCTTGACGACCAACTGCCCTATGGGAGCCACAAACGCACAGAGAGTAGCATATTTCTAGAAGAGTTCGTAAATGGAACGCCTATAAGTATGCAACAATTTAGACATAAAAGCGATTTTCTGGCGATTATATCATTTGTTTATTTAAGATATGATTGTAAATATATCTCAAATAGCGTATGAAATAATTTATTGAAGATCATCGCTAATATTATTATATTTTCCTTGATGAGCAGGACCCCTCCGGACCGTGTCCTAACAGATAGTTCGTATGATTTACAACTTGCTTTAAACATTCTGCCACAACCTTATAGATTGCTCAAATAGCTTAAAATCCCATCAGTCAAGCGGGAATCGAGAGTTCAGGTATACCTAGGACAAATTGGAGAGTGATCAATACATGGAAAACGGATCGAACAACAATGCAGGTCGCTTTTCAAGAACGAAAGCTTGAACATTAAAGCGATGAGCGACCAATCACCCAGTGACTATGACGACATCCTAATGCACTCACATATAATAAATTT
>NW_016223162.1:0-1435 GCF_001687245.7 Rhagoletis zephyria
TAACATTTAATTTATATTGTCAATTAAATTAAAGAAAAATTTTCAAACAAGTGGCAACCCTCCTCAAAAATAATTTCGGCTATAAGCCTTCTAAGACCTCTTTATTTTGATACCTGGTAATATTAAATTTATCTTATCAGTTTGATTAAACAAAAATTTTCAACTAGGTGGCAACTCTCCTCAAAGATATTTTCGACTGTAAGCGTCTTTTTTTTACACCCATATTGTAATACATACTTGCTTTATCTTATAAATATACTTCAACTGAAATTTTCAATCAGGTGGCAGCTGGCCTTCCGAATAAACGAACTTTTCATTTTTATATAAATATGCATACATTTGTATGTACATGGATGTGTAAAATAATGTCCTATATCTTTTAACTGATTGGACCGATGGCACTTCTATACAACCCTTTAAAAGTTCTGTACACTTCTATACAACCCTTTAAAAGTTCGCTTAAATCGGTTTATTGTAATTTTACGCTCCTGCATACTAATTTCATAAAACTAATTTAAAAATTTTACATTGTCATTCAGGCCAGACTAGACCTTTGTCTTGAAGAAAATGAAATCTGAAACACGTTCTCAAAATTTCTCTCGGAGATCTCTCACGGAAATAGTTATAAAGGTCTCTCACATCTCTCCTTAGGATTTTAGGCAACTCACTCTCTATTTGTGTCTGTTAAAATTCCTGGAGATGATAATTAGCTGCTACATTTTATTCCTATTAATTTTACTTGGCACTGCAACCATTTTTCGATTTGTGTCGAGATCAAAACGCTTTGCCTTAAGTTATTTACGCACTCTGGTCGTTGCTGCCTTAAGAGATCATAGGTAATGAAAGAATGTTCAATGGAGCCCTCAGCTGAGAAGCTGGAGCTAAGCAACGTGTCACTCTTATTGAAATGGGTGGGAAACTTCAGACCAATCCCATTCTGGCACATGTAAAATTAAGCGCCTCTCGACACCAATCAGGTCGTTCTCTACTCATATATCCTTCAGGGATGAGTGGGCGGAAGACAGTAGTTGAAAGGCAGCACGAGTGAAATTTTAAAGGGATGAGTCGAAGCTTGACCGAAAGGTTGAAAAACGAGGCAAATAACTCCTCTCATGCTCAAGAGGAAAGCTGACGGTGTGCTCAACGCTTGTAGGAGAATATATCTCTGGATCTTTCGAGCCAGTCCCACTGAAAAAGGACAGGGTTTTTGACTACCTGTGAACTACTACTGTTGCCAGCTTAGAGAGCGTTAGGCGACAAGCCAAGATCTTTATGACACTTACAAAACAGCAACTATCATTTCTAGTGGTTTTTTTTCAGGAAATTAAATATCGCATCGCATCCACAAAGCTGTTTGGAGGATAATGAGGTAAAGCCATCTTGTAGGTTAATTTATATTTTATGTACGTATACATACGTATTTCAACGATGTCCA
>NW_016223163.1:0-1435 GCF_001687245.7 Rhagoletis zephyria
CAGTATTTTCGAGAAATGCAAAAACTACGATATTGCAGTAAATTTTTGATCCAAATTGTTGAAAATTAGTATATGATATGATGATGATATGATTAGTATATTTGGTAAAAAGTAATATCATTATGAAATTTTTAGAAAATGGGCTTGTGATAAAATGTTGTACCTCAGTAGCTGCTTCAACAATCCTTACTNTATAAAAGTGAACTAAACTTGTCTGTAGCAATACTCCAATAAAAATGCAATTGTATTTCACAACAGGTTTCCAGCTAGCAAAAAATCTGAAAGTCGATGGGAATACTTTTTTTGGCTGTTATTCTGAAATTTGTCTGATTGAATTTTTCGTTTAATACACATTCCGTTTGCACTTCACAGATACTTTTTCATGGTAAAAAAATATATTAAGAAAGCGCCTAACGGAACTGGAACACGGCACCTTCTGGAAGCTAACCAATAGTGGCACGCTCAGCCACTGTCGACTACGCATGCATGCTCTCAAATATTTAGCTTGAATAAATGAAAAACAATTATTGCTTTCAAATAACATCATCTTTTTCGAACGTTTCGAAAATTTTGGGGTTACGAAAACCACCATTGTTTTGTGGACGTTCTTGGATGATACGTAAATGAATGAAAATTGTAGTCGTTTTCTATTCGTTTCCGAATACGGAAAATTGTACTTGACTGCAGTGTCTGGCTGGCTTGTGGGAAATCGTTTTTCGTTGTAAGGCCGTAAAGAAACAGCTGATGGGAATTTTACGCTAAAAATACATTTTATTTCATTAAATTTCCATTGTTTTACATCGTTTAGTGCAATTTGTGTTAAAGTGTATATACTTCAGTTGAGTTTTTGGGATTTGCTCTTTTCTCTTTCTGGTGCCAAAGCGAAAGGCAATTTGTTCGAATTTCGAAGTCAAAATTGAAGAAAAGAAAATTAAATGCAGACACTGTCGAATTTCCATAAAAATCCTTTCGGGATTTTGGATAAAGACGGAGGAATGAATACGACTGATTTGTGTCGTTATTGTAATCTTTTATATGTATGTATGTATGTATGTGTTAAAAAAAGTACTTTTTTGTTGTTCTGTAACTTAGAACTAAAGTTCAATGAGGTGAACGAAGTAAGACTGAGAAGAGCTAATTCATTGAGCTGAACGAACTAGATGTGAACTTATCTTTAAAGTGAACTAAAAAATCCAACTCTAAAATATACCGACATACATACATTGAAAGGTGCACAAAATGCAAGCACACCTATTTGAAACATACATATGCATCTTCATACACTGTTGAATTTATTTTTATCATCACTTCTTTAAGAAGTTATGCGAAAAATCTGCAACAAAAATATCACGTGACCCGCTTTGTTGCAAATGCACACAAATTCTGCTGTATTAGCCTGCATTACCGCATCGGTGGCATAAGGCCGCAGCTGCAT
>NW_016223164.1:0-1435 GCF_001687245.7 Rhagoletis zephyria
TTTATGATGGTGTTTTGAACAATCCTACCAATTTTCAGCTGGGTGGGAACTTTTGTAACTTCAGTCCTATTTTTGGTCTAATTTGACCGGACTATTATTATAAATTTCAAAAATATAATATGCACAATAAAATTAAATGAATTAATTAAAGTAAATGAAAGCAAAATTAGTTAAAATGAATTAAATATTTTTGTACATGACTATAAGCAAATCTGATTTTCTTAACACACGCGATTTGGGATACGTACATTATATGTTCATATGTACATTAAAGTGGTCCAAAAATGTATGTAAAAAAAATAAGGTCGGATTTTTAATGCCGCCCATATTTTATTTTTATTTTTTTTAAATAAAAAATAATTTAGGTAGATAATACTCGATTGTTTCTTTAACAATTTTTTCATGGTAACTATATGTTATAGGTCTTCCAAAGCCCTTAGAAAATGCAACGGGGGGACCAATAAAAAATCTTTAATCATAAAAAAATGGTTAAATAAACAATTGGAAATTAACAATGGAAGTCTCCTGAAGAGAACCACAGTTTTCCGGTCGAAAAATATTGATTTTCAAGAGTTTTATACCATTTCTACGAAAAATTGTTTTTCCTCCATATAAAATACATGGAAAACATTGAGCGCTTTGAGCACTCCCTAAATATTTTTGGATTTCAACATAAAAAATAGGAGTATATTTTTTTCGATATAGATCAATCCTAGGGTGTGCCGGCATTAACACTCCGACTTTATTTTTTTTGGACCACTCTAATGTACATACATACACATAGCATGTGTAATCCATTTCTAACAATAATTTTACCTTCAATTTTATGCCGGTTGTTTGCATTGACACTCAAACCCCGGAAATCTCGCAAAATAGCGTACATTTTCTTTAAACAGCTGTAAATCTTTCGTTGTAATTAACGAATTCCTAATACTTAGTTGTGCAATTTGAAACGTGCTTATTAATGAAGATTCAGAATCGAATTAATTTTTTTTTTTTTTGTTTTGGAATATTTACTATGTCTATTATTAGGAAACTACTTAATAATAAAATATTTATTATTTGTTACAAATGCATCGTTGTTTTTCCGTAGTTAGCGGTCCCAAACTCATATCTTTACTTATACAAATTCCACAATGCACCTCGCATGCAAAAAAATGCAGCCAACTTAAAATTAATTTGTGGCAGAAACCAATTAAACATACTTTGTTTGAAGCTATGTAATTACTTATTTACTCTATTAGTTATTGCTTTGGCTAATAAAAAATTTNTTAATTTGTGGCAGAAACCAATTAAACATACTTTATTTGAAGCTATGTAATTACTTATTTACTCTATTAGTTATTGCTTTGGCTAATAAAAAATTTTTTTAGCAGCAATAAAATTCCGTCATAATTAGATAGTTGTTATTTGGTGTATGTAAGAAAAAAAAAAG
>NW_016223165.1:0-1435 GCF_001687245.7 Rhagoletis zephyria
TATAGTGGATGCGCTATTTCCCACACACCTACTAGGAGCCGATACAGCGCTCGACGAGGAGCAAGCCGAGGCACCACTGTTTTCGACAGACGAGCTGAAGCTAGCCCTGCGAAGCATGAAAGCCGGCAAGGCTTCAGGCCCAGATGGCATAGGAAATCAGGTTAGCAGCGAAAACGAGCCCTGATCTCCTGCTTAAGATGTACAACAGCTGCCTTAGGGCCCGGGTCTTCCCAAGCCAATGGAAGAAGGCGAGACTGGTGCTTATACCCAAGGGCAAAGGTGACCCAAACTCTCCTTCATCCTTCCGGCCACTCTGCATGCTAGACATACAGGTAAAATGATTGAGTCTGCTCAAAATACGCTTGCCGTCAGCCATAGAGGGNACAGTGTTCGTCGAGGAGCAAGCCGAGGCACCACTGTTTTCGACAGACGAGCTGAAGCTAGCCCTGCGAAGCATGAAAGCCGGCAAGGCTTCAGGCCCAGATGGCATAGGAAATCAGGTTAGCAGCGAAAACGAGCCCTGATCTCCTGCTTAAGATGTACAACAGCTGCCTTAGGGCCCGGGTCTTCCCAAGCCAATGGAAGAAGGCGAGACTGGTGCTTATACCCAAGGGCAAAGGTGACCCAAACTCTCCTTCATCCTTCCGGCCACTCTGCATGCTAGACATACAGGTAAAATGATTGAGTCTGCTCAAAATACGCTTGCCGTCAGCCATAGAGGGAGGCCTTTCACCCCGACAACATGCCTTCAGGAAGGGACACTCAACTATAAGAGCAATTGGCGAAGTAGTCGAGGCGGTACATAAGGCCGAAGAAGCCTGCCACCAGGCGCGGCCAATAGTGCTGCTAGTCACACGGAACGTCAAGAACGCCTTCAACTCGGCAAGATGGGCGACATGCTGGAGGCCTTGGAACGGTCATTCAAGGTTCCAACATACTTGCTAGATATGATCCGGGACTACCTCAGAGACCGTTGGCTTTTGTACGACACAACACAAGGTCAGAGAAAGAGATGTATAACCGGCGGAGCGGCACAGGGGTCTGTACTTGGCCCGGACCTCTGGAACGCCACGTATGACAGTCTGGTGCGCACGGAAATGCCGGAGAACAATAGCAAGAAATGTCCAGCTAGCACAGCTCAAGCTAAACCAGGTCATGCGCAACGTCAGTGGATGGATGAGCGATCACGGTCTGCAATTGGCTACAGCCAAAACGGATATCGTGCTCCTCACCAGAAAACGGATCCCCACAATTATAAATATGATGGCCGGACCTCAACTTGTGACGACTTTTAGGTCTACAAAATACCTAGGGGTGAAGCTTGGCAGCAAACTCAAAATCTGGGAACACATCCATGGAGTATGTGAAAAAGCTGCGTAGAGCACCGCGGCTCTAAGCCGGCTGATGGCTAACGTGGGCGGCCCGAAGCCATGCC
>NW_016223166.1:0-1435 GCF_001687245.7 Rhagoletis zephyria
TTCAGGTTTTTCAGGTTTGAAAAACTACGCAGGACCGACCTTCGAAAAATAGTACGGTCCTGCAAAAAACAGAACGGATGGTCACCGTAACTTAAATAGAACATGCTGAAGTGCTTTAGGTCAAAAGTGCTTTCACCCTGAATATTGGCAGCGGAGCTTTTTTTATAAAACTTTTGTGCGAGAATAAAGAAAATCTTTCAAACTATCTTGCTTACTGACTTTCAATTGTCTTATAAAAGACGTGCAACTATTTAGCCTAAAATTTCACGTTGGTATGTACTTATATATCATAGTTTATCGAGGAGAAGGGAATGTACTTTGTGCTTTATAAATACACTCGAGCCGCAGAGCTGCGGAGAAAATGTTCCGTAGTATCTTTACGCATCAAGCCAGACTGTACATCATCAGGGGGTCATCTGTGATACGTATGGCGACCATATTGAATTTACATCGATTATCTCTTGAAATCCATACTATCAGTGCTAGTGTTCTATTCCCTACATGAATTCAAGCTTGCTCCATTTTTAGCCTCAACTCACATTATTGGACAATTGTTGAAAAGAAGCGCCTGTTTAGAAAATAAACTATCCTTTTGGCCAAGGTCCTACGCCACCATACTGCAACAGAATATGTGAAGGTCGATCTGACAAAGTTTCTTAGTTGGTCGTAAGTTCCAAGTCTTACTTAAGGTTCTCCGACATTGGTCGAACACTTTCAGCGCTGATTTTAATTTCAGATCGACATTTGTTTTCTCACATCAGCTACCTATCTGGAATTAGCACTTGATATTTTTTACTTGCCCGAAATTTTCTAATGGATGAAGGAAATTCGTTCCAAAACAAATCATCATGCACTTCCGTTCGTAGAGAGTACAGTTCCAGGTGAGAGTAAAACATGGAGTCGGTACAGCTGGTAAGTGTTTCATCTGCTCCATTCGTCTAGCAGTAGAGCACATAGAACTAAAAGTGGCTAGAGAAAATCGTTTTGATTTCTAGGTCTCTAACTTTGATATCTTTGAAGGGAGTTGCCGGCATTTTTCCAAAATTTAAGTAAATAAATTAATAGGTTAAATAACAAAGGGGTTTTCAATACGTTTAATTTTGAAATAAACCTGATTGGGGTTGCCACCTGTCCAAAATGTTGAAATCAATTTAATTAACAAGTTAAATGAAATATTCTTATCTGGGTATCAAAGAAGAGAGGTTTAAGATAGCTATATTTTGAAAAAGGGTTTTAAGCGAGTTTTGTTGACTAAATCAATTTATTGAACAACGAAAGTAAAATGTGTTACACGGCAGCAAATCAACGAAAGGTCTAAGATTGCTTCCTACCGAAAACGAATTTAAAGAGGGTTGCCACCTGTTTGGAAATTAAATATCTATTCAGAAATATTTTTGGCGAAGGTTGCCACTTGGTTATAATTAAAAAAAAAAAA
>NW_016223167.1:0-192 GCF_001687245.7 Rhagoletis zephyria
GAATATGAAATAAATAATTTCATGGAGGTGAGTCATAATGCTTTACCTCAATTTCGTACTATCATTCCACCAGCTTAATAATAATACACTTACACTTTGATGTTATAAGACTAATGGAGAATCAATTTTACGAAGCCATTTTCAGAATGGTAGATCTTCTGTTTGTTTATTACCTTATAACTTCTGAACCGC
>NW_016223167.1:337-1435 GCF_001687245.7 Rhagoletis zephyria
CATACACATGGGAAAAATATTGGCGGTATTGGAAAAGGGGGCGTGGCACCTCCCATAGTTGTGAATTATTTAATCAGATCTAACTTCGGAACCGCTTAAACAGACGGGGAGTTGATCGGGATTAACTGGAACTTAATCCGGATCAACTGCAGTTAATTCCCGAGATGATCCGGATCAACGCTGTCGTCTGTTTAAGCTCTAAGTCACATTAACTTGAAATTTGGAATGCAAACATATCTATGGTAGATGCTTATCTTAAGGTATATATAAATGAGTTTTTAAAAGGGGCGTGACACATCCCATAGTCGTGAAATTTTTTATCAGCGCTAACTTGGGAACCATAAGTCACATAAATATGACATTTAGTATGCAGACATATCTATGGTAGGTGCTTATAGTAAGGTATAAATAAATGAGTTTGTAAAAGGAGGCGTAGCACTTAACATAGGCTCGGAATATTTTATCAGCCATAACTTCGGAACCACAAGTCACATGACCCCTTTAATTCCTTCTTGCGTGGGGTGAAACCCATGGGTAAAAGCTAGTTATCTATAAAACTCAGAGTTTACCGGTTAAACTGATAAGTTTGTTTGCACAACAGTAGGTTAGGCCTTAACTCGAGAGATAAAAACTCAAATAATTAACCCAGAAAAGTTTGAGGGTTAAATGGTATTGGAGATATTTTGACTCAAAACGCTAAAAAAGGTTGATACTTAGCCTTAATTTATTCAAGTTAAACATACAGTATCGGTCATATCTATAGCACGCCATTTCGAAGTGATATTGTTTGCAATTTATGTTTATTTGTTTATTTTTGAGAATTTTCAATTAAAATACAGTTCTTTTTCTAACAAACCCCATATAAACCCAAGTTTAACAATTTGTAGAAAACTTCAAAAAAGTGCAACAAATTTTCACCTAAGTTTCAAACTTTTTTCTCGGAAGTGTTAGAATTTTTTCGAGTACACAGTTTTTTAGCCNAAAGGTGTTGCGGTTTTCATCCATATACAAATAAATTGAGTTTATTCATTATATGGAAGCCAATGCGCCAAAAAAAAAATTCTAAAAAATTAACGGTAATTCGTAGCCACTTGAAAT
>NW_016223168.1:0-1435 GCF_001687245.7 Rhagoletis zephyria
ATGAGTCGATTTGCAAACCGGTGAAGGAGAAATTTCGCAGCCTTCGCGATCGCATAACGCGTAGTAGTAGTAAGAAAGACAAATACAACGTGAATGCGCTACAGCCTACGACTACGCCAGAAAAGGACGAAAAATGTGAACGAGAATTGCCGAGTAGTGGTTTCAAAACGCCCAAAGCGCCAACTAAATTTTTAAGCGCCGCAGCAAGGGCAATTGGCACTCCCAAATCGCTTACGAAAATTGTGCTATCTGCACCATCGCCATCGGCGCAGTCAACTGCGGCGCATAAGCAGTGTGCTAGTGATGCAGCTGAGATCAATTCTGCTGCAGCTGTTTCTATTCCCGCAACTTACATTCCCACAACTCCTACACCCTTTCCCGTGCCCGCGCTTCGTTCATCTCCCATTCGTAGTTCAAATCAGCCGATTAACATACATACGATACATCAGGAAAGTCCATTTCAAGTTCATGCTCACTGTCAGGCCGTCCAAAACCAGCGTACTGCGCTCCCTCAGCAGCGTGAGAGTTTGCTAAACAATGCTGGTGGATGCTCGTCAATGGTACTTAACGCAATTCATTGCATTACTTAAACTTTTTTTTTTTGCCTATTCTCATTTGCAAAAGAACAAGAAATGGAAACTTAGTACAACACAAAAGTAAAGTGAAAGACTGAAGAATTCGGTAGTAAAGATATAGATAAAATAGTAAAAATATTCTTATTTCTTTCGAAATCGCCGGAAATTATTTGCACAGATAAAACGATTTCAAAAAGCATTGCAATGCAGTTTTGTAATTTGCATCGCATTTTTAACATTTTCGGTACGACGATATATATATATATTGTTGTTTTCGACTAGTTTTCCGTTAACTTTTACGTCTCGGCTATTGTTTGTTGTATAAGTGTGTTAAATGTTGTTAAAATTTGTTTGTAACTTATAATTATTTTTAAGTGGTTTTGGGGTTTTTTTTACTAAATGTTTGCTATGGTTAAGGAGGCAGCACAATAAATTATTTTCACAACAGAAAAATCTGCTAACCCTATTCTAGACTCTCCAGCTAATTTATTTAAAAATTTTTCTAAATAATTTTAAATTTAGTGAAAAATGTTAAAAATGCTATGCAAATCATATTTGCTCCTCTTTTGTTTAAAACTCTTAGTGAAGCACAATTTCTATAAAATTTAATGCACTTTATTATCTCACCATGCTCATCTTTTTTTTTCGTCTGAAATTTGTGTTGTATGTTTCCAAATTTTTGTTCTAAACGTACTGCTTTTGCCTTGTTTCACTTAACGAATCTAAGGACAGCTTGTCTCAATGATATTCTATTTGATTTACTGTAATTTGTTTCTGAATACTGGCTGACATCGCTGCACTCTGCCACCAACCCTTCTAAGCGTTTCGAAAATAATTTATTGTGCTGGCAAATATTTAAT
>NW_016223169.1:0-1435 GCF_001687245.7 Rhagoletis zephyria
TACGCCTTCTCACTTTAGCTCGGTCCCAAACGGGTATTTGGTTGCTACCTAAAGGATACGTTTATAAAAATATCCGGACGTTGTGAGCTACGATTTGGACCGTACGCACAAGAATAGCTTCTGGTCACTTCCAGGTGAATGGCAGTCAAAAGTTTTCTAGTTCTGCGCATGGAACCATCCTCCATATGGAGCGCTAACCTCAAAAAAAAAAACGTAAGTAAGATTTTTATCAAAAAGTATGAAAAAAGTTTGAAAATATGTCGTTTACGTTTTTTGATGGTTAATGCTCGACAGAATTGAGTGTTTTAATAAACTTCGAAGGGCAAGAGCGAAAAAATTTACAAGGGGAGGCTGAAAAGATTTGAGTCTAAGGCATTAAAACAAGTGATAGAATTATATAACAATATTATTTTTCTATATGATCTCCCTCTACTTCAATGCACTTCTTACATTTTAATCCAGTAGGAGAATATTCGCCACCTTTATATTCCAAATGCTCGTCTACTACCGTCATCAATGGTTTTTCTTCAAATTGGATAACAGTATGTAATCGCGGGGGTCAAGTCTAAACTATATGGTGGGTGGTTGATTTTTTTAAATCCAGTCTCGGCCAGGGAACGCCTTGCAACTCAAGCAGTGTGCACAGGTGCATTGTCTTGCAAAAGCAGGACCCTTTTGGCCTCTTCATATCTCGACAACCACTTTACGCACGTTTGTTAACAATGAAATGAATTAATGAAAGTGTAATGATGTCAATGAATAGCATATTAGAAATCAGTAACACACAGGACAATGCATTGATGACATTTAAAGGTACTATGGCTGAAAACTTTTCAGCTATCCCTCTTAAGAATTTTCCTTTTGTTTCTAACATTAAATTAATTGATTGCGCTAACAGGGGATACTTCGTCTTGTCCTCATTCACCTTCGGATCAACTGAATTTGCTTCCATATTCAACTTGGAAAAGGCAGATAAAACGGTGCAGTTTTTGAGAACGCCGACGTCGATAAGATCGGCACAGTTTTGTGGTATATATTACCACCTCCAACATCAAATTAAAGAAATCACAGGAATGGGAGCTGATGGTATTGTCATACGTCTGTAGAAACCCAGGATAAAGCTGTTCACCATTGTAACATACTTTTTTAATTAAGTATTTTTAGGAGCATATTCCACTATTAGTAAATGGGTGGTAAATGGTTAAAGTCACCAAACACGGTTTTATGAGTGGCAGCACAACGCCTAACGATATAGGTAGGTGAGGTTAGGTTGCAGTGGCTGCTAGGCCCAGAGGGTGCCACACTTAGGCCCGATCAGGGCCCATTGTCATACCACATGGATCCAAAAACCTCTACTCCTTAAACCAGTCCGTGGAGTCTGCGAATCTTAGCAACTGCCGTATTCCAAACTTAGCAGTTGCGCTTAGATCGTCTA
>NW_016223170.1:0-1435 GCF_001687245.7 Rhagoletis zephyria
CCCCCCCCCCCCCCCCTTACTGCCAAGGGGTGGGCCTTTCGGTATGTTACTTCGGCGTAAACGCTTTTGTTTAGGTATGGCAGAAATAATAAACAAATTTATTAGACAAAAGTTGTCAATATATGGGTGGCGTATAATTATGATACAGATTTTATTTATAATATTTAATTTATTTTTTTTTTGAAATTTATATGCATCCAAGGGATATATTTATCTTACTAAAACCATCATTAACTAATTTTTTCCCAAAAGTCGGCTTATACCACTTGAAAAAAACTGGCTCATTTGTTTTTCAAAAGCCATCTTTTGTTAATTTTGTAGTTTCATTTTTCTTTACATATTTTTTAACATTCGATAGTTTTCATTGCCTTATTCACTATCTGAAATAAATACATAAATATGTATGCACTTAAAATACTTATAGTTTTTTTTACCAAATAACAAGGAGTTGGGGCAACCATTAACCATCTCTTTGATATAAATACATACACACATATACTTACATATATATTAGGGTGGCCGTTAATTTTTATACCCGAGCGCACTTGTGCATAAGGGTATTATAACTTTGTTCACATAACGTTTGTTTGTAACAGGCAAAACCAATCGAGATAGATGTAGACAAATGTATACATAAATGATCAGAATGAAAAGAGAAATCGATTAAGCGGTGACTGTCTGTCCGTCCGTCCGCACGCCTGTGCACACGACAACTCGAGTAAAAATTGAGATATCTTATCTGGTACGTGCACTTCTTTCGGGCGTAGGACGGACGGTATTGAAAATGGGCAAATAACCACGCCTACCTCCCATATAACCGTAATTTACAGAAATAAGAAAACTGCGATATTTTAGTAACTACTGAAGAATACTCACTCAAAATTTATATTTACAATAATCTTTATACGAAAAATAAGAACATTATAAATTTTTGGAAAACGGGCGTAGCCACGCCCACTTATGGTTATATGTGTATGTCTTGGTAACCGCTGCACCAATTTCTTCCAAACTTGGCACAGTTAGCCTTGATACATACCAAATGGCTGAAAATTTTTAAAATCGGACAATAATGACGCCCACAACCCATATAACGGTAATTAAGAGAAATACGAAATCTTCGAAAAATCAGTAAATATTAAAGCTAATTTATTCGAAATTGATGCTTGCAACAATTGATGTAATGTGGAACGATTTTCCGTCATCCCTTGTCAAATTTGGTTTGGAGACAAACCGGTTTCGGCGTTGTGCCATCTTCAGTGTCANATTATATTCTTTCGTTCAACCAGTAGTTTCAGTTCTGTGTGTACATCCTCAGGTAGAAATTAGCTGCTCACCTCTTCTTTGATTAATTGTTGCATGGATTCGCAGGTAGGTAAAAATCACACAACACACACAACGCCGAAACCGGTTTGTCTCCAAACCAAATTTGACAAGG
>NW_016223171.1:0-1435 GCF_001687245.7 Rhagoletis zephyria
GATTCGGTTATCAGATTATATGTGCTTCTTCTTGTAAGATACCGGTTGCCGTTGATTGTCTAAGTTTTTCAGCTTTAACCAATGTTGCAGATCCCTTGACATGATCGCTTGATCGCTTTTCATCTGATATAGCAACCAGCAGTGGGATTCTGATAATCGCTGTCGCTGATTTTGATAGCCAAAAATATCTCAGAAAATAGCAGACGAACGTCTGTTCAAAACAAAAAAGAAACGAAAGGCTGAAAGACATACAAGCTCCATCAACGGTTTTATGTGTGTATGTATGTACATTAGGGTGTAGGTTTGGTCCAAAAATGCATGTGAAAAAGTAAAATCGGATGGGGGTGAGAGCACCCTAGGATTGCCCAATGCCCAAAACATTATACACCTATTTTTATTATATTTTTTTTTTGAAATCAAAAAATATTTATAGGTCGCTCAAAGCTTTCCATGTATTTTATATGGGAGAAAAACAACTTTTCGTAGAAATGCTATAGAATTCTTGAAAATAAATAGGGNATCGAAAATTTACTTAATTTTTTGTGGAAAATCGATTTATTTACGAGATTCACGCGGTTACGATGCATTTACGCGTTGCCATGATTACCCACAAAATTTTCGATCGGAAAACCCTGTTTATCTCCACGAGATTTCCCATAACAAAATATATATAACATAAAATATTGATTTATAAGAATTTTATATCATTTCTACGTAAAGTTTTTTTTCTAATATAAAATATATGGAAAACTTTGAGCGCTTTGAGCGGTCTCTAAATATTTTTTTATTTTAAAATAAAAAAAATTGGGTATATTTTTTCCGTTGTAGAACAATCTTAGAGGGTGAGGCATTAAAATTCCCCACTTTACGTTTTGGACCACTCTAATATACATATGTAAGTACGTAGTTGGATGGATTCGATGGAACAACTAAATTATTAATTACAAATTTAATATTCATTGTAGGCGTTGAAAGCGAACACTGTGCAATTTGTTGTAAAATTATACGCGTTGCGTTGCGTTGCGTTGTTGTGTCTGCGTGCCGATGCTGTTAGTAAGAATGGGTATAAAGGGTGGTTTTAAGGTGGGATTTTAAAATCAAATTTCGAATTTATAACGAAGGTAAAATACATTGCGTAATGAAGGTTCCGTTTTGCTGGAGAATGGCTTAGTTCTCGAATCGAATAAAAATCTATTCCACATTAGTTATCGAAAAAAAGATTGGTATTCTATCATTTTCGAATTGATGATCATGCCCAATGTTTATTGGGATCAATCAAACAGAAAGCTTTTTATTTATATACGTATGTATAGTATATACATACATACATAGTTAGTTAGTGAGTCAGCCAGCCATGCGAATAAATAAACGGCCAACCGCCCGCCGAAGGAATCAACAAACGAATGTAACAATAAGCAAATAAATAAACCATTTT
>NW_016223175.1:0-1435 GCF_001687245.7 Rhagoletis zephyria
GAGGAGCAATTCGCTATCAACATTCTTCCGTTTACAGGGATTTTTTTTTTTTTGTTTTTTGATACTTTTGCTTGCGCTGTGTCCAGCATCCATCTTGACAGCTGTGACCGTTGACTTGTAGCTGACAAAATTTTATTTTTGCTGAGTTTCTTAAACTGTTCTAAAGCTGGTGTCATAAACATTAAAGTATCTCACTCTAAAAGGCATGCAATTCGCACCTTTTTTTCCTTCGATAAATTTTGTATATTCTACAACTGCAACAAGTTTAACGTGCATTTCAATGTTCATATTTGTGCAAAATTGTATCCTACTTAAACAAAAGAAACATGTCAAAGCACTCAGCAGTTTGGCTACACACAGGGTCGGACTTAAGCAATGACAATTGTACCGGCTTTACACTGCATTGAAGGCACCTTACTTGCACCAAAAAGCTAAAGTTGAAAATTAGGTTGAGTCTATTGTATGTACATATTTAATTTACTTAAAATTAAGTTGTTTCAAGCAATCCCATGATATCTGAGAACTATCTCGTATTTTTCGGGCCATCTTCGGCATTCTCGGGACCACATCGGTATTTTCAAGACTACTTCAGATTTTTCGGGATTATCTCGATCTATTACTTCAGGATTTTTGGGGCTACATCGGGATTTACGAGACTAATTCGATTTGTTCGGGATTCTCGGGACTATATCAGGATGTTCGTGATTGTATCGGTACTATTTAGGGTTCTCAGCCTAGGGAATATTTCGGGAGTTTCTGGACTGTGATTTGCGTGACTATTTTGGAATCGGGACTTTTTCGGATTATAGGCCTATTTTAATCTATTTGTTTATGCAATTATTTTCATCATTATTTAGTACGATTAGCTGCATATTTCGGGATGGTCACGTGCATGGTAACTTCATCAAGGTGTTGGTTGCTTGTTCCAACCACTTTTCGGCGGAAAAATTTTCAGCCTCGGCACGAATGCGCCCAATCTAAGCGAAACGCTCCAGGTCTGACTTTTCTGCGGCCATCGCCCCACAAACGTAGTTAACTTTTTTCGAACAAAATATGTATACAGTTAATAGTTCGCACTAGCGTTCGCGTAAACAGACTAAAGTTAGGTATAAGCTGACGTCGTTGATACGGCGATCAAACAGCTCTTGCGAAATTTGAATTTTCTACTTTCAAATTTTCGGGGAAAATGCTACTTCTTGGGAGTTAATTATTGGAGGATTTCTTTCTCGGGAAAATTAACGGAGAACAAGCTCGCTGGGAGTATTCAGAATTGGCCTGTATGAAGGTATGTATGTATGTCAAATCGAACTTTCTGATACTACTTTTTGTCTATTTCCGCGCTGCACGTATGTAGGAAATTTCACTTTCAACTGTGTAACCAGACATTTTTATGCGCATAAAAATATGAATGGCTTGAAATATAATCAAAATTAAA
>NW_016223176.1:0-1435 GCF_001687245.7 Rhagoletis zephyria
AAGTGATCACAAAATTTTAAGTGAAATTTCACCAACATGCCTGCCAACCTAGGAAAACCGCCACAAAAAGACACTTGCCCAGGAAGCCAAATGCTTGATGTACACAAGCACGACACAGCCTTAAATCCTCTTGTAGAACTTAACAATGAGATTAGCTACCTCATTTCTGCCTACAACAAAACAGGAAACCTCCCACAAATGAACACCCTTGCGAAGAAAATGGCCCTCCTATTCAATGCCAAGGAACTACAAAATGCCCCATTTCCGGAACCTGATTATTCGACCTCGACGGACTGCCTTCTAGAAGATGCCAGAGCATACGTTGCCAAAACAAGAGACAAAATAATGCCAGCTGAAACAGCACCTGCCCTGCTTGCCGCCGTTGCCAATATGTCCGCCGCCACAGCCACTATGTCTACCGCCGCTGCTAACACGTCGCCTGCCCACACCTCTGCTTGTCCCACCAACGTCTCTGAAAATGACCAAGAGACCGATGCCTCCGCAACTGAACTAGCGACCCGTGCCCCTGCAATTGACCCTGCCATCGTCGTCCATGCCCCTGACCCTGCAACCGCCGCCAAAGCCCATGACATAGCCATTGTCGCCTACGTCTCTGATCCTGCCACCGTCACCCCTACGCCTGCCGCTGTCGCCACTACACCTGCCGCCACCGCCGCCACTTCGCCCGCCGTCACTGCAAATACGTCGCCTGCCCATGACTCTGCCTCTGCCGCCAATGCTTTTGCTATTGGTCAAGCGACCCCTGCCCGTGCAATTGACCCTGCCTTCGTCGCCAAAGCCCCTGACCCTGCCACCGTCGCCTACGCCCAAGACCCTGCCATCGCCGCCCCGGCATTTGATCCAGCAACCAAAGCCTCTACAATTGACCTAATGACCAACGCCACCGCAACTGACCCTGCGACCATCAATCCTGCCAATAACCAAGCGACCATCAACCCTGCAATTGACCTAGCGACCATCGCCCCTGCGACCGCCTCTGCCATCGACGCCCTCGCGAATTCCCCAGCTACCCATGCCCTTGCCACTACAATCGTCGCCCTTGCAACTGACCCTACCACCCGTGCCCTTACTTCTACTATTGCCGCCTTTGCAACAAACCCAGCTTTTACCGCCCTTGCCTCTGCCACTGCAGCTTTTGCCACTGATTCTGCCAGCACTGCCCCAAACAAAAATCCTTCTGCTATTGCCGCCTCTGTTTATGCTACAGACACTGATGCCTTTGCCCTTGCTACCGCCACCTGTAAACCCGCTTTTATCGCCACCGGTGATGCATCTGCCAAAATCGCCCCTGCAATTATTACCCCAGTTAGCATCATTGCCACCCCTGACAAAATAGCTCCAAATTCTACCGTCCGACGTGCCTCTACTATCGCCCCAACTGATGTCGCTGACACCCGAGCCCCTGCAACTTTCG
>NW_016223177.1:0-1435 GCF_001687245.7 Rhagoletis zephyria
CAGCGGTGGGCGAGCGGAGGGCAGCTTGAAGAACTGGACTTTGCCTGGATGGGAAGATGGGAAATAGAACTCGTTAGTTGGTCGGCAAAAAACAGCTAAATCACAAAACAAAAAGCCACTCACCATTCTTCGCCTCCTTCACCACCACTCGAAAGACCAGGTCCTTGAAGGCGTCATCGAAGGTAACTCCGGCCAGAAACGATTTACCGGTCTCTTCTCTTAGAAAGCGGTCTCGCTCCGTCAGTCGCGTCCACAGCGCCTCAAAGGTGATGCCCTCCAGGCCCTCCAGGGCGATCTCATCTCGGATGGAGAGAAAGAGTGAGGTGTTCATGCTCTACCTACTCATTCAGTCATGCTCAAAAGATAAGATGATAAGGCTGATAAGACGAAGATGATGACCGCCGGTAAGGCGCGCGATGACGCGAAAAGTGTGCCAAAAATAATCAAAACACGGCCGCCACCACGAATCGTGCGCCCCTGTCCACAGAGCACGTGATACGGTGGAAGACGTCAGCTGACGATTTGTTTTGGTTTGGTTTTTGGCTTCTGTCTTGTTTTCTGACGGAAATTCTCAAGAGGCAACATCAAGGACTTTACCTTCACTCAGAGGATCACCACCGGGTAATATGCCCTCCAGGTGATATCCACTTCGTCATGGGCTTTACCAACGTCGAGGACTTTATCATCATCCTGCTCACTCAGGTCGGTGTTGTGTTGTTTAGTTGATGGTGATAGAACTCATGTAAAAACTTTTTTTCTATTTTCTAATTCAGATACTCTTTTTTGCCTTTGGCTGGTACATCTTTGTAAAGAAGCTTTTTCGCGACTATGAGGTAATTCAAGGCTCGACTATTTCTAAAACAAATTCTAATCTTCTTTTTTTAATCACCCAGATTCACCACCGCTGGGTGCAGCTCATCTTCTGCACCGTCGTCTCCCTCTCCTGCTCCATGTTCGAGCTGATCATCTTCGAGATCGTCGGCTTCATGGACAGCAGCTCCCGCTACTTCAGCTGGTACCTCTCCATCTACCTGATGCTGCTCCTCCTCCTCGTCGCCATTCCCTTCTCCATCTCCTACTTTCTCATTCAAAATCTGACCGCCTCCAACTCGACGCTCTGTCTGGAGAAGCGGACTCGCCTCCTCTTCACCTTCGCCGTCTGGGCGGCCTTCATCCTGCTCTTCTGGAAGATCGGCAATCCCTTCCCCATCAGCAGCCCGAAGCACGGCATGCTCAGCATCGAGCACCAGATCAGCAGGGTGGGCATCATCGGCGTGACGATGATGGCCATGCTGAGCGGCTTCGGCGCCGTCAACTACCCCTACACCTCGATGACCGTCTTCACCACCTCGGTCTCGCCGGTGGACACTGCCACCGCCGAGAAGCGGCTCCTCCAAACGTACGACAAGATCGTGACGAAGAAGAAGCAGATCGC
>NW_016223178.1:0-1435 GCF_001687245.7 Rhagoletis zephyria
AAAAAAATACTTAATGACGAACCATTTTTCGCAAACTCTATTGTGGGACAAATCCAAATTACTCATCATACAATTATCAATCTTTTCAGCAAAAATGCCACAAGCTTAAAATTTTTCATACTTCCCACATTAAAATCCTTTGACGGTATTATAGGAAACGACAGTCTAAAAGAACTTCGTGCTACAATTAACATACATAACGACACCCTGACATTAGGTAATGGCATTATAATTAAAATTAAACAGAGACTTTCCCCTACAGTTAATAAAATAGACGTTAGAACTGACCATATGACAGCCACACAAAAACAAGATATAAATTACTTAACCAAAAAGTACCCCCACCTTTTTACGGAACCGGACGAAAAACTTACTTACACAACTACGGTAGTAGGAGAAATCAGGACTTCCTCAGATACCCCAGTTTACACAAAGTACTACCCATACCCCCTCGCGATGAGAGACTTCGTGACACAGGAAATAGAAAATTTGTTAAAGGATGGAATTATTAGACCATCCCGTTCACCCTATAACTCACCCGTTGGTTGTACCGAAGAAATTGGAAAAAAATTTTCACACGCTAGAAAAAGCGAATATGAAAGTCCAATTGGACAAGTGTGAATTTTTTCGTAAAGAAGTCGAATTTTTAGGATTCATCATATCCCCGCTAGGTATAAAAACCAATCCCGCCAAAGTAAGTGCAATTCAAAATTTTCCATGTCCAAAAACATTGAAAGACCTTAGATCTTTCCTTGGACTATCAGGCTATTATCGGCGCTTTATCAGGGATTATGCTAAGCTAGCAAAACCTCTGACCTCGCTTTTGAGAGGGGAAGATGGACGAGTGTCCAAAAATGCCTCCAGCAAAAAGCTAGTTGTGTTCGATAGTGACGCCCTAACTGCCTTCAATAATATAAAGACAGCGTTAACTTCAGAAGAAGTAATTTTATCTTACCCCAATTTCAAAGAGGAATTTCACCTTACGACAGATGCATCAAACTACGCTCTAGGTGCTGTCCTTGAGCAATCAGGAAAGCACATTACCTTCATATCCCGCTCACTCAATCNAACGAAAAAGAAATGTTGGCAATAATTTGGGCCCTTACTTCACTGAGGAACTATTTATACGGATCCGCTAAAGTTGTAATTTTCACAGATCACCAACCGCTCACCTTTGCATTAAGCAATAAAAACCATAATGGGAAAATGAAAAGGTGGAAGTGCATCCTCGAAGAATATAACTACGAGATGAAGTATAAACCCGGAAAGACCAACGTCGTAGCAGACGCACTTTCGAGACCCCCACAAACTGACATTAATACTCTTACAGTTACAGACCATAGCGACGAGAGCTCCTCACACCTCCTTATTCCGGCCACCGAAGCGCCCATAAACGCTTTTAAAAACCAACTCTTCTTAATGATTGGCAACGAAG
>NW_016223180.1:0-1435 GCF_001687245.7 Rhagoletis zephyria
GTAATGTTTTAGTGTAAGTATGTGTATTGATTTAGATGAATATCGAGCTTAGTAAAATAATAACGAAAGAATAAATTAAATAACTAATAAGTACAATAATAACCAAAACAAAATAAGTAAAAGTTAGGTACAGCTTCAAAATAAACTTTGTTGAGCTTTAAGAGAAGCCAAAGTTCCCATTGCATTGGCATTGTACCAGCGATCTTGTTAAGGGTTAGGTTTTCGACAGATTATTACACCTGCAAGCTTTGAATGAGCTTTAGTAAGCGAAGAAGAAACGACTCAAACTGGCATCGGCTTGAGTGAGCTTTTTGTACACTTTATATAGACGTGCACAGAGTAATATCCGTAGGTGACCATTATTGATTGAATGAAGTATGGGTAAGAGACCATTTACTCCTCTCACGTCCACATAAAGATAGCTTTAAAAAGCTCGGCACACGAAAGCTCTATTTTTGAAGGGACAACAGACCCAGTTTGAAACTTGCGCTAAGGTAACTGATGAAAGCTCTAGCGAAAGCTATATTTGTGAGTGAAAGCTCCAGTTACAAAAAGTCGTCTAATAGAAAGAGGAAAAAAGTTTAAGTTAACGACCGTTAGTATCCTAAGCCCCTTTGTTGTTATCACTTGTAAAAAGCAATATCAGCTTTTTAAATTATTTATAACGGTTAGTTTATAAATTAGTTTTGTTAGCTTTTAGCTACAAATACAAAATAACCCGGTAATTAGTTAGCGCGTTCTATGTTAATAAAGCGTTTTTTACAGCCGCATTGCAGTCAATATTGGAGCTAGGCCGCTAAGCGTTGCTCTTTTTCAGTAATATGTAAAGCACTTAGGTCTAGAAAAGCTTGCTTCAATGAGTAATAAAAAATTATTGATTTGCGGACTATAGTCGGCGCATAGACGCTACCTCGGCCACTTTCGTATTCAGCGCGACGGCGTTCAGCTTCTTCTTCTTCAGCACGTAGACGTTCATCTTCAGCACGACGACGCTCTTCATACTCAGCGCGACGTCGCTCTTCTTCCTCTTGCTCGACACGGCGGCGCTCCTGTTCTTCTTGTTCAGCGCGACGTCGCTCTTCTTCTTCCTCTTGCTCGGCACGAAGGCGCTCCTGTTCTTCTTGTTCAGCGCGATGCCGCTCTTCTTCTTCCTCTTGTTCAGCCCTACGGCGCTCCTCCTCTTCTAGTTCATCCGCATCATCGTCTTCGGTTGGCTGTACTGAATTGATACTTTCGCCTTGCTCTGCTTCGACGCGTCGGCGTTCTTCATCTAATTGTTCTAAGCGACGACGATGTTCCTCTGTTGCACGTCGGCGCTCATCTTCTTCTCGTTCCGCCAAACGTAACGCTTCATCTTCTTCCTCAGCGTGACGGCGTGCTTCTGCTTCTAAAGCTCGGCGATGCTCCTCATCTCGTCTTCGTTCCTCTTCTTCGG
>NW_016223181.1:0-1435 GCF_001687245.7 Rhagoletis zephyria
CTTCGCGTTCGCGTACGAAGGTGAGTGAATATTTCCGAACCCTGATTTGAAATTTTCAACCAACAACCATCAAACAAAATTGAATTTTTTTGTCTCATATGGTAGCGACCCACAATAGTAAGCAGCTATATTGTTTTAAAGACACGCTGTCATACATATGCGAGTGAGATGCATTTTTATTTTATTTCCTTCAACAAAAATTACAGCACTCTAGATAAATGAAAAGCTCAACAGTTATCGAAAAATGTATGCTGTGTCCGCATTAGTGTAAGAGCAAAATTGAATTTTTGAGTACTTCGGTAAAGAGCCGCATTGCCTCGGGCATTTGCTATTTATGCAGCCTAACAATTGACGAAATACATACATATGTATGTATGTGTAGTTAGCTACGTAAGTGTATGTTCATGCTGTGTGCATATATGATACATATAAAAACATACATATGTACACACAGACGAAAATTTGATTGAGTGTATGAAAAGCCTTAATACTTAAACGGGACCAAACTTGGCATTTGCTGCATTGCTGCTTCTTCGTTTTATATTTTTGCCACTCAAAGTTTGTACCTAATTCCACGAGTCAATGGTGTTAGACCATAAAAGGGGTGAAGGTATAAAATCGACAGTTTTGCTAAAATTTACCCTGTTTGAGCGTGTGACCGTTTCGTCAGTCAAAATATTAAGTATTGACTGACGGTGTGTTCGAAAGAGTGTCAGTCAAGCGAAGGAATGGGTGACAGGTAATAAGGTCAATGGAAATAATGTCAATTGACATTATTTCCCACCCTGGTGCGAAATAAAGTCAATTGACATTATTANTTGACGCTATTTCCTCATTCAAATGGAAATAGCGTCAACAATGCTTAAAGTATGTCGATTCATAGAAAAAAATGTTGTTCTTACAATAAACATTGCCCCGTAAGTGTTGTTTTTTAATAGAAGAAAAAGGCTTTTGCCAAATCCTCAGTGTTGTGATATTAATCCACACACAATCATGAACTACCACCAAGTGATTCTATTAAAAAAAATTTAAATTACGAATATGTAAAAATACGATGCGGAAAACTAAACGCCTGCGCACAGCTGGAATATGAGAAATATTTGAAGAAAGAGTGGAGAAATGATCCATAACTTGCAAAACATTTTTCGTTTCTACAAAAATAAAGCGAACACTATTAAATTGAAGAAACAGTACATGTCCAAAAACCCCGGAGGAGCACTGAAAGAATTCTGTGTTTTAAATTAGCATATTTTGAACGAATTCGGAATGTCTATGGTGGAAAAGAACCCAACTTTTCTATAAGGAAACAATTATAAAAAAAAGAATTTTCTTACACTGTATTTATGCCTCCGCCAGCAGTCAATTAAAAGCAGCTAAGGAGATCGGCGACACTACTTATTAGATGGCACATTCAACGAGCCAATTTGCCAAAATG
>NW_016223182.1:0-1435 GCF_001687245.7 Rhagoletis zephyria
CTTATTCCATTAACGTTATCATATTTACAAAACAATAAAAAAGGACGAAAATTCAAAATGTGTTACTTATTCTATTAACGTTATCAATATGATTATTACTATTTTTAGTATATACAGTAAACTAAATAAAAACTGGGGCGCGACATTTTAGCAAGTATGGCCAATTTTCTTCAGTTAATTAAATGTAAATTTTTATTTGAATTATTTTTCATTATGTAAATATATATTATTTTACATACATACATATATTATACTTTCTCGTTTTTTTTGGAGTCATATTTTTTTTTATGAAGACGATGATAACTCTGCTCCACTTGTTTTCTAACAGCGTGCTCGAACTACTTGGAGGTCATGTTATTGAAAACGTTTAAATAAGGAATAAATGTATGTAAACTAGTGCATTATTGACACTATTATTTTTTAGTTTACCGCGCAAAACATGCTCAAACAACGTTAGTTCTCTCAAGGCTTTCTGCTCCCACCTCCCTTCCCAATTAAACTCAGCCAAGGACTCATCGGTTAAAAGCTTTTTAAACACGCCGCCAACGTCGCCCGACACGCCTTTCACTTTGTACAAATATGTGGTCTATTGAAAGCGGATTGTTTTTAATAAAATCAGTTAAATTCGCTATTATTACTTACCATTGCTTTCACATACTCCTTTGCCTTTAACTTTTCCTCGAGCGCCATTATCGGGGTATATGCGGAGCAGGGCAGCATGCTGGCAATTTCATTCATAATTTTGTCACATGCTTCGCCCGTCATACGACAAACTTCCTTTTCGTCATTTTGCACCGAAACCTTTATTTCTCGTGCTGATTTCGCTAGAGCGAGAAATTCCGCGTTTGCGACTGCCTGCAAAATCGAATATTCATATGTTCATATATTCTTATTTTTCGCAAAACAATACTTACATTCATTTGGAGTGATATGAATTTCTTCTCCAGCGTCGCCTGTTTTGTTGACAACTTTGCTTGCTAAAATAAAAAAAATATTAGTGGAGATTCTTAGGCGGTAATTTGTTTATACATATGTATGTATAAATTATGTATATGTATATATTTATGTACATATGTATTTATATGTATGTATGTATTTTATAAAAAAAAAAATCAATATACAAAAAAACTACCAACTAACCAAAAAACAAGCCTGGTATTAATACAACTTTTATAAAGAGTGAGGTATTTCAAGGACTTACGTTGCTGATGCTTGTCTGCAAAGAATCCCATATGGCTTTTTGGTTATTAAGAATGANTTTATAAAAAAAAAATCAATATACAAAAAAACTACCAACTAACCAAAAAACAAGCCTGGTATTAATACAACTTTTATAAAGAGTGAGGTATTTCAAGGACTTACGTTGCTGATGCTTGTCTGCAAAGAATCCCATATGGCTTTTTGGTTATTAAGAATGATGTCCAGCTTCGCGTTT
>NW_016223183.1:0-1435 GCF_001687245.7 Rhagoletis zephyria
GGTCGTGTAATTACGCCACGCGTGGTGCGTATTTCTACGACTCGCACGCATTTGTCTTGCCCTAAAAAAAACCTTAACAACTCTGCCAAGTCTCCATTCATTCGGGGGTAGGTTATCCTCTTTGATAACCACGAAATCATCGACTTCGATGTTTCGTTGGGGGTGTTGCCACTTGACTCTCTTGTGTAGTTCCTTTAGGTATTCCTCCTTCCATCGCCGACAGAATCCTTGATGAATGGTTGACGATTGACATGGGATTTCCACTTATTTCCGGTTCCGCAATTGCTAGCAACGGGCTGCCTATCAGAAAGTGTCCTCGGGTTAGGGGTTCTGTGGATTCGGGGTTGTCGGAAAGCGGACTAATTGGTCTCGAGTTTAGGCAGGCTTCTATCTTTGCTAGCAAAGTGGAGAACTCCTCCATTGTAAACCGCATGGTATTCGCCACCTTACGGAAGTGGGTTTTAAAGCTCTTCACTCCTGCTTCCCACAGCCCTCCCATATGTGGGGCTCCCGGTGGGATGAAGTGCCAGTCGATCTCGTGATGAGTATACGACTGGGTGGTTAGGCGGGAACTTTCTGCTACAAAGTTACGGAAGTCCTGCCTTAAAGCTTTATTAGCTCCTACAAAATTAGTACCATTGTCCGAGTACACCCTCCGAGGACAACCGCGTCTTCCCACAAACCTTGAAAATGCCGCTAGAAAGGTGGAAGCCGATAGATCGCTCGTTGCTTCCAGGTGTATTGCCTTCGTCGCGAAGCACACGAAAACGCAAACATATCCTTTGGTTATAAGACACGCTCTGCTGGTATATTTTTTTATCTCGAACGATCCAGTGAAACCCACGCCAGTATTGGTGAAGGGACGGGAAACTTCCGTTCGTTCCGGTGGGAGTGCTGCCATAAGTTGCTCTCGTGTCTTTTTTCTGTAAATAAGGCAAACTTTACAATTATGGATTACGCTTTTGATTAAAAGTTTCATCCGTATGATCCAAAATCCTGCCCTCAGAAGTCTCAGCATGAGTTGAGTTCCTCCATGCAGAAAAATCAGGTGTTNGTAGCGTTCATTATATGGCAGCTCCGCTAGCGCTAGTCTCCCTCCAACTCTCATGATTCCATTTATATCGAGAAATGGATTGAGAGCGTTGGGAGGACTCTTTGCGCCCACTGGCCTTGATGCCTCAAGTGCCCGATATTCATTGGAGTAGCACCGCTTCTGCGCTAAAAGAATCAAGCGTGTTTTGACCTGTCGAATTTCATCGGAAGTCACTTGGGTCGTTTCCCCTCGTGGGATCAATTTGTGTACGGGATGCGTTTTATAATAAAACTGAAAAACCCGTGCTATTACCCGCAGTGCTCGAGAGAAATCCGAGCACGGCTTTTTGTTCAAAATCCGTTTCCATGGACCTCTCATCCATCTTTTTTGGCCATTCCGATG
>NW_016223184.1:0-1435 GCF_001687245.7 Rhagoletis zephyria
AATGGGCGATTTTTTTGCCTCCCCACAAATCGACCCGGCCTAATGTACAAACATACATACATACGCAGATTCTTCCATTTAAAGGTAGAAAATTTAAAAGAAAGTTTATATTCACAACTTACAAAATTCCAAACGCTGGATGTTTTGAATTTGTATGTGAAGTAAAATATTCAAATCTACTGTACTCTGTTTGGCTAGCAGTTTGAATGAATTCATGCAGCCCTCTAGTACATACATGTGTGCATACATAGACAAAAATATGTAAACAAATATACATACACACATTCAGAAAAGTAGTTGGTAAAGTGATGACGTANGTGATGACGTACATATGTATAGCAAGTGATTGATTAGTGAAACTAACAAAATTTGCTGATAAAAAAAAAATCTGGTCACTCGTAGCTGATTGCAGTGGAATTGAAAACTAATCACTTTAAAATGGGGGAAAATACCTAAGTTTTTACATGTGAGAATATTTCTTTTGCATGCCAAACGGAAATTTGTTGAATGGGAAATTCTAAGTCGTCATTAATCAGATCAGATTTTTTTTTTTTTCATGAAGCATATGACCTAATTTCTTTGTTAGGAACTTCGAGTGTAGATATGTGTGTTGGAAAACCTTTATACCCTTTTGATATAAATTCGCCAACGCTGATACTAGCAACTCAGTTAGAACTTTACTTTCGAGTGGAAGATCTTGTGTTGCTGTTGTGTTTTTATTTTGCATAGGTAATTTATTTCTTAAAAGCAGAAGGAGGAACGTGCTACGACCAAAGCGTTTTGTGTAGAAAGAAACCATTAGATTAGTTCTTTACATTAAAGTTGTTATTAATAACAGGTGGGAGGATATGTTTGTAGTTTAAAATTTTACTAAATCTGCTATATGCCGGCCATATTAAATTCCTAATATATAGAGCATACTAGTATCACCGAATATGAGTAAGAGAAACTTATTTTGATCCCTAAAGGGAGAGAACAAAAAAGTGATAGATGAAACGAGAATAAAAACGAGACGAAATGATAAAACGTATATACTTAATTCACGAGAATGTCGAGCTGAGCCGATTACGCCCTGTCCGTCTCTCCATCTGTTTGAACGTAATGCCAGAGTGAGCAAGGAAAGGATCTTTGGCACCTCTGTCGGCAAACACAGCCTCTACGACGAAACGTCTGATAACTGATTGAGGCTGATCGACTTCGCTGGTGCTCGAAACATGGTAGTATGCAGTAGTAGGTTCCAGCATAAAAGTATCCATTGAGCTACAAAGCTGTCTCCAGATAAAAAAAAAAAAACGAAAAATCAAATCTACCATGTTGTGATGGACGGAAGGCATGCTTCCAGTATTTAAAACGTACGTACACTCCGAGGGCCAAACATCGACTCGCACCACTAACTTGTTGAAGCCAAGATATGCACCCGTCTCCCTGCAATAAA
>NW_016223185.1:0-1435 GCF_001687245.7 Rhagoletis zephyria
ACCTACGATATTGCAGCTACCTACCTATAACTTGTCAGTCAATCAGCTTCAAGACTTCTCCAATGATGCTTGAAAATAGCTTTCGCATAGCTTTGCTTTGCCGTGCAGTTATCAAAACATCCCTGCGTTCAGCTTGCAGTTCCACCAACTCCTCCGCTCTCCATCAATTTAGGTATTCACAAGCTTTTCCTCGATTTTATTTCTTCCTACGTAAACATTTAAAAACAAGTCTCCTTTTGCACTCAAATACTGCCTGCGCAATACCACAACTTTTGTTCATTTCATCGCATACTTTGCGGCTTATTTTTACCCTAGTTCTACCAGGCTGTATGGTTGGCAGCTTATTGCGCATTAAATTGAAAAGCAACTTATTTTTATTCATTCATTCATATGAGCAAATCGTGTTTTTCTTTCTAATTGAATTTTCTGCTTTTATAGGTACTCTATTTAATATCGCATCCCCAGGTCGTGTGTAGCGTCTGTAAATATGCAATAAAGGTGTTTGCTTCTAGCAGATAAGAAAATTTTATGTAAGATCTCTACGGAGTAATGGCATCTTCTCGAAGGTCGTAGGAAGATTCTTAGAGAATAAACCTTAGTGAAACTCTTCGTAACATTACCGACTAAGAAATTAGCTCCCAAGACGTAGAACCTTCGTACACAATGTAAACTCTGCGAATAGCATTCACATACCTTCAGGAATGATTGAATATAGATTACTAGGTATATTTGATAGATTAATTAGAGGTTTAAGGCGGGTTTTATAGGCCTTGATCATACCGAATTCATAGTTCACCTTGTTGTTGCTCTTAGCTGTTTATAATTTTCAAGGTTTCGTTGTAGAGAAGCAAGACTACCTGCATATGTACATAGTTGTTCGATCCGTTTGTCCAGTAGGAGAATATCCAAGATTTCCACTGGGTCCGATAGTGTGCTCTCCTTCTGGGATCCTTGCAACCAGCCAGATCTGAACATATCTGGATATATCTGTTTTTATCTGGATATACACAAAACAAGAGAGGTTTAAGAAACTGTTTTTTAATGATTTTTATGAGGGATGCCACCTGTTTTGGAGTTCAAAGTCAATTTAATCAACAAGTTAAATAAAATATTTTATATGGAAATCAAATCGGCGAGAGCTCGAAGAAATCTTAGTTTCGGGAAAATTTTTTAAGAGGGTTGCCAACTGTTTGGAAAATCAAGGTAAAATTAGTTAACAAGTTAAATGAAATATTTGAATATGGGTGTCTAACCAAAAAGGTTTGAGTAAGCTTTATCTCTAAAATATTTTCGAAGTGGGTTGTCACCTGTTTAGAAATTTCAAATCAGTTTATTTAACAAGTGTAATACAAGTTTTATTATGGGTTAGAGGGTTTAAGAAAGGTTTATATGGGAAATATTTTTGACGAATGTTGCCACCTCCTTAGAAATTTAA
>NW_016223186.1:0-1435 GCF_001687245.7 Rhagoletis zephyria
ATACACATATAAATACGTATTTCAGAAATAATTTACAAATTATGAAAATGAAAACAAAAAATCAGCAGCTTAAAGTTGTGAATGAATCGCGTGTGCTGCAACGCGCCACTGCCCACAAACAATAAGCTTGTCTACCGACTGTCTGAAGGTATTTGTGCTACATTGTGCGATATTTCATCAATGAATATTATATATAAATGAAAATCAACAGAAAATGAGAGACACTACAACCAACATATTTAATATATTAACAACAACAAAAGGAAAGGCCAACTAAAGTAAAAAAAAGGTATTGAGTAACTGCAAAACATTAATCTTTTTTAAGCAAAACATAACTACATACATACACAAATAAATTTGTATTACAAAATGTGGTAATATAACTAATTGAAAGCGAACAAATCGTTTAAAGTGTTTTGCGGTCGTATAATTATTTAGACACCTTCATAATTGTATACCGTATAACATGTGTACTTAAGCATTTTGATGGCTGTGTGATTGTGCACTTAAATATGTAATTGTCGGTATTAGTTACGCTAATCATCGAGGAAATTATATTAAGTTTAGCAAGCGTGCCATCATTTACTTACACACATGTGGCTGCGCTAGCGTATTTATATATCAAATTGTCTTTGTTATATAAATTTATTAACATAAGACAGAAGCCCACTTCTCTCCAAAATTGGTTCAGGGAAAAAATAAATTTGTTACATTCNTTTGTTATATAAATTTATTAACATAAGACAGAAGCCCACTTCTCTCCAAAATTGGTTCAGGGAAAAAATAAATTTGTTACATTCTTTGAAACTCGGTAAAAATGTCTACTTTTAAAACCAATGTGACGGAGAAGTTTTTAATAATTTATTGAGTTTGCTTGAAACTTGTCATTCGGGGGTGTTTGGAGTCGCTGATATGAGTCTAACCGTGTATTTTTAAAATTCAAAAGGGCGGATCCAATATTGCAGAAAATTAAAACAAAAAAACATTTCCTCATATTACATCCGCCATTTTTGGATGAAAAAAACGCCACTCATTATTTAAAAGTAGACATCTTTTCTACTTTGTATACTAATAGGCTCATCTTTTTAAACATTTTTGCCGAATTTTCAAGAATATGGCCGATTTATTTTACCTGAAGCAATTTTGGAGAGATGGGGGCTTCAGATGCCTCATGCCACAAGATTAATCAAAATATAACGAGTAAATCTGCATTACTAGCTGGAATTCGGTTTGGAGTAATGACACTCATTTAGTAAATGAGCGATATGTATGTACATATCCAGTACGGAAAGAAACTAGTTTAAATATCGAAGATCTATTTGAAGATCTGACTTTCTTCCTTGGTCGAACTGTCTACTTTAACATGGCGATGTCCTAGACATCAGTCTCTGCATTTGATTTCAACTACTTTAAAATGCATTTGGCTTAAAGCACT
>NW_016223187.1:0-1435 GCF_001687245.7 Rhagoletis zephyria
TGAGTTCGGTATGTTTAAAATAGCATACAAGCTTTTTTAAAGCTTTTTTTTCCATTCATATTCTCCCACAAGAAATTCATGTTTATATGGAAAAAATGCAAAAGCCGTCAGAATAAAAAAATTGTTAAAAATCAATGCGATTACTAGANGGAGTCGGCGTAAAATTGTAGGTCCCTCCGTTTTGTGTGACAACATCAAGGCGCACGCCACAAATCGGAGGAGAAGCTCGGCCAAACACTAACATATGTGTAAGCGCCAATCTATTATTATTATTATTATTATGAACCATATTTTTATCAAAAAATTACAGCTTGAAAAACATTGTAAATATTAAAAACTGAACGTCATTCATCCCTTTTGACCGCCACTGTACATAGTACATATGTGAAAATTACCGTGATAGATCGCACGATTACGGATATTACGTTATTTTTTACTGAAAGCCGCTCACGCTCATGCTTGAAAAAGCGTGACACGACGTGTCACGTAGAATATCACGTATTTTGCGCACCTCTAGTATGGAGTTTTATAACCCATGAAACTTTAGTATAACCAGCAATGTGCAGCAACAAATTCCCGTTGATTTTTTTTTTGTTTTTTTTTTTGCCGCCGGTCTTTTGCCGTTTTTTATTTCATTTAATAATTTCCATTGATAACAATTTGCGTTGATTTTGGAATTTTTTCCCAACAATCATTGTGTGTAATTACATAACTGTCCATTTTTTCCTTTTATTTAAATAATCATTAAAGAATTTTTAGGCAATCAAAAGCTCCACAGGGCCCAAGTAAAATGAATTTTGAGTGGAGAACGATACGTTCGCCTTTTATCGATGTACATTTATGTGTGCTTTTTTATATAAAGTGTGCATTAAAGCGTTCGAAATTAACGCAGTAAAGTAGACTACACTTTTGGAAAGAAATTTATAATATAAAGATAACTACGAAAAATAAAGCGGGCTCTAAAAGTTTTAATTGAACTAAATAGTTCAACAAAAATCTACCAAAATGAGAAAAAATTTACCTTTTTACCAACTCAAATTTTTTCTATCAATTTTGGTAACAATTTACCAAAGTGGCAACCCTGATTATCTGCAAATCTAGTCTTAACTTTTGCTAAGTAAAATGGATAAGAGATTCGAAGATTGTGCCTGGGTACATTGAAGCTTATCCGTTCCAAAAGATAGGAACAATCGACGACAGGATAGATCTGCGGCTTTCTAAAGATCGCAAGTTTACCAGCTTGAGACGCGATGCGTATGAAGGAACAGGACTTTCANAAAAAAAATTTATCTACATTAGAGTTATGACTAGGGATAAATCGATACAAGTAAATCCAAGTACATACTCGATACTTTTCCCAATTTACCAAGTAGTTTTGTAGTAGTTGATATTTTTTACTGCGATCCAAGTAGGTATCGAAAAAAAGTACTTGTAT
>NW_016223188.1:0-1435 GCF_001687245.7 Rhagoletis zephyria
GACCGCATATTGCTCTTGGCAAGCAATAATTATCAGAGCTTTTATCTTGGTAAATATTTCCAGTNTAAAATATATTTTTTTTTTAAGTGATGAAATCCGGCAAAAATAGTCATCTTACAAATGCTTTTATCAAGATAAAAAATGCACACTCACAAATATTGCCTCTGATAAAATTTTATCAGGCAATAAAAATGATAGATGGTAAACAAAAACGCCAATTTCAATATATTGATTAGTTTAATATGACGATGTGTGAATCACAAATTTTATAGCAAATGAAGCAATTTTTCCACAAATTTACTATTAAAATTTTTAATTAAAACTCTTGTTACAATAATTTTAATTGATTCATTGTAATAGCATTAGTAGCTTTAATTGATGGCTATATAATTGGCGATTTTTATAGATTTTTTCATGCGAAAAAAATATTGAAATAAAGAATCGATTAGAATCGAATATGTAATTCGAATCTTGCCGTCGATTATTCGATTCCCAGAATCGTAAGGATTAAATAAGATTCGAGAATCGAATATTTTTCAAAACTTTCCATCCCTAGCAGCAGCAAATCAACAGCAATTTGGCTATAAATTTACTGCGAAGCATCGAATTGGCAGAAACAGAGGATATTGTATGTATGCGTGCGCAAATCCACTAGTCGCATTAGTATTATTAGTAGTATTAGTCGCATAGTGTATTAAATTACTTGAAATTACCAAATAATCCAGCTGGTACAAAACAACTATGAAGGTGGCACTGCATAATCTTTAAAATGAAATGGGAAACTGCCGGAGCACACAAAAAGGACAGAATCTGTAAATATTAATGCTATTAATTACAACTAATTGTTTAATATTAGTTAAATTACTTGAAATAATTTCTTTCGCCAAAGAATGTATTTCTGAATTTTTAACGAATTGCATATATTTGCTTGCATCCACAAATCAGCTGACTACTATGACAGCGTTCAAAGCTACTATTTGGCCATAGAAGCTTTCAAAGTAAATTAAAGTAAGCAAAGCCAGCTTGCATTGGGCCAGTACCTTTACCTTGATAAGCTTTGTNCTGAATTTTTAACGAATTGCATATATTTGTTTGCATCCACAAATCAGCTGACTACTATGACAGCGTTCAAAGCTACTATTTGGCCATAGAAGCTTTCAAAGTAAAGCAAAGCAAGCAAAGACAGCTTGCATTGGGCCAGTACCTTTACCCTGATAAGCTTTGCATTGATGGCGGAGTTAATATGTACTTCGATAATAAACCCATGCTGCAANAAACTAGCAAAAGAGGGGAAATTGAGAGAGCAAAAATGACAGCTGAACTTGCAAGTTTTACTGGATTTTTACTGGATAAATTTTTACTAGCAATTATTTGCTATTAAGAAACACAGCTGATGGCATGATGCTTATTGTAAATCACATCAAGAAAATAATTG
>NW_016223189.1:0-1435 GCF_001687245.7 Rhagoletis zephyria
ACCAGAGAAGAATGGAACTATCAACTGAGAGTAACCTATGATGGTACATACATCTACACTGATAGCAAAGATCCAGGTGAAGAAGTGATTATCTTCTGGGGCATCCCAACGTCAATTGGTACTTGATTATCGTACATAGCAAAACCGAAGACAGAACAGAGACAACTGAGCATATGGCCAATCAATTTAGAAAAAACATAAATAAAGATCAATTAAATATGAAAAAGACATAAGGCCTTCTGAAATTTAACATATCTGTTGTAGAACTTCTTACGGACGTCTTCACGGAGCACTGTGCTATTGCATCAATGCTCCAACAATGGCGAATACCAACAAGTTCTCTCTGCAGATAAATTTTATTATCCATTGACCTTAAAGTCTTTAATTCCTTTAGTACTGTTTGAGAGGGGAGTATGTACTAGGGATGCTAACTAATTCCAAATTAGCTCATTTTAGCTCACCCGCGTAAACATAGATGGATCGTCTCATCCTGACCGAATCCGAACTCCATTCTTTCCTTTGGAAAGTCGGCTAAAGAATTTAACATTGGAACTGTGGGTCGGATGCGTGTTGCCGGTTGTATGAAATTCCGTAAGCCCGGCCAAGAGTTTAAGCTTCAATTATATGCGTTATGATTTATAATTGTAATAATAGCCGAGCTTCTCCTCGGATTTGTGATGTTTACAGTTGTACAGTTGTACGCCGACTCCGAACGGCGATTGTATTTTTTATCAGAAGCTATTTTTCATGGCAGAAATACACTCGAGTTTTGCCATTGCCTACCGAGCGCCGACCGCTATTAGAAAAAAACTTTATTTGTGTTTTTTTTTTTGTTCAATTGAACCTGGCTTGGACCTAGTCCCTGCGGAATGAAAGCGCGCACTGCTAACCATTTTCATTCCGTGTGTCACCTTTTTTTAAATGTCCGTTTGTTTGCTTTTCATTTCACCTTTTCTCTTTGGAACGTGGCTCAATTGAGGCATGCAAAATGTTTTGCACCCCAAGCAATCATATACGCCTCCAAATAAGCAAACAAATAAACGCTCAAAGCTTTATGATAGCACTTACTCAACCACAAGACGGCATGAATACCTGTATAGATATGTCTTTATTTTACTATTTGGATAGACAACTAAGTCAAGCGACTGTGACTTCGCCGCATTGCCATCATCAATAAGGCGACAGATAGACAGCCAAACAGGCATTCGTAGCAGTTCTAGTAGAAGGCGACAATCAGCCCAAAAGCTGCTGTGAAAAGATGACATTTGAAGCTTCACGCTTCATTCTTTTCTACTTGCTGTTGCGTTACTGAATATTTAAATTTGCATAAAGCGCACAAATACTTTTTGAAATATGAACTTTTACCAGTGCGACTGCATTAAAAAGGCGGCCCCAATCCACCGATATACATGTGTATGTATGTACATCTGATAGC
>NW_016223190.1:0-1435 GCF_001687245.7 Rhagoletis zephyria
TTAGATGATTTTAGCCAGAAATATTTTTTTACAAAGAATACACTGACGTCACGACAGGTACTCCAAGGAAGGAATCTCTTAAATTTGCGTTTTCCTCCCTGCTTAGCACTGAAAAATCCACTCGCAGACTGGGATAAAACGATCCTACGCAGAGGATTGGAGAGTCGCTGAGGATAGGTTAGCTATATGTATCTTCCCTCGAGCATTTCAAAACATCTAGAGTAGATGGCAACATATCTCCAAAAGGGACTTTCTCATCTGCTGCTCTTTTTAAGATAGCTATTCAGAGAATTACAATCGCTAACTCTATGAATATCTATGTTTGCATATACATAGGTTCATGGTCTTGATACAAGGAAACTTTAAAAGTGCATGGAGAACAAAGGGGTGGCCATGGATAGCTCCGGACGTAGGGTGGGCGTTCGAGAAAACGCACAGACAGTTTCGCGGGACACAATTGGATAACCTTACCACATGCCGCTGGGCAGCAGACGTCCCTAAATCAAGGATCACCACATCTACTCTAGGACAGAAAAGAGTCAGTTTCAGACATAAAAAGGATGCCCCACGTCGCAATCTTAATACCTACCAATCTGACCTAATATTGGTTATATAAAGAGTACATTTCTATCTACGTAAGTGCAATCGCACCTACATCGCAAGCAACACCGCTTCACTTACCTCGGTCAGCGCGGCACTGGAGTGCTGCTTCTGTATAAAAATAAACCGCACTGCAGAGATTTCGTCGCGCAACTTACCCATTGTTCGCAATTGCCAATCAACCGCCTATAAAAAGTCGCGAACAATAAAATCGTATTTAGCTAGTCTTCACTCTTCTAAGTCGACTCACCAGCGCTAAACGATCACCTTTATGGGCGAAAGTCTTCCTAACCAGTTCCTCAAANTCTTAACCTCTTGTTCTCTGGCAAGCATAAGATCGAGTTTGGTTGTGGCTTCTTTGAATCTTTCCATTTCGTAATCTATTGTATCTGGCGGATCCTCAGTAAAAACACGATATTGGCCCTTGCGGTAGAAATACTCAACAACGCGGCGATTAAGATAGGTGCGCGATTTCTGCTCTGCTTCAAGCTCTGCTAATTTTTGCACAATCTCGGCAATTAATGCAGCTTTATCAAGATTCTGACGCAATAAAACTTTTGGATCGACATATTCAACTTTGTCTACCGCATGCTTTATCAGCTCCTTTAGAAACACAAGCGTATCTGTCGCTATTTGGTTTAGTTCCTTCTTACGTTCATATGCTACCCAATCGAATTCGACCACATCGACCACAACGCGATCTTTTTCCATTTCCAAAAATGTTTCAAATACTTCTGTGTCATCCAAAGGCTTTGGCGCTTCGATTTCTTGATCGGCTTTTAGTAGTTCAAGCAACTCTTCGTCTTCCGAAAAATCAATGTCTTCCGATTTAGAA
>NW_016223191.1:0-246 GCF_001687245.7 Rhagoletis zephyria
CTTACGTGGTCACATTGTTTGATCAAACTGTCTTCTGTGTAATTAGATGTTTTAACTTACACGCTTCAAAAAACCCATCAAAATTCAGTTTTTCGTTTTGGATGAAGTTGAAGAGAAGCTTAAGAAAGCCTTGTATTCATTTGTTAATACTAATACTAAGTCGTATACTTTTTCTTTGTTCAATTATGTGTTTTTATTTAAATTATTGTGCACAGATATGTCTGTGTAATTAGATGGTTTGACTTA
>NW_016223191.1:384-716 GCF_001687245.7 Rhagoletis zephyria
ATGCAATGTAAACCGTATAAACTTATAATTGTGTAAACTTTATAAATGAACTGTCAAAATTTGTACGGAAACTCGTTTGCACATTTCTGATAAGTTTATCCAGCGATATCACTGAATAAACCTGATAAACTGAAGCCAATGCAACTCTGTCGCAAAAGGTATGAAATTGCGATTCACTTATCAAAAGTATTTATAGAACTATTAATAAAAAATTTACTTGATTATAGAACTAAACATTCAACAACGACAATGCTTCACTATTGCAACATTTTGTGACCCACGTTTCAAAACTCGTTTTTTTTCTGACGCCAATAAAGCTAAAAACTGGGTTG
>NW_016223191.1:746-1435 GCF_001687245.7 Rhagoletis zephyria
AACTATAGTGAAAGCTTCCATCGAAGATCGAGCTCACGAGGATATTTGGCAATGCTTTGAGGAAATCGCCAACGGCTCTGATGCTGATTCTAGTGTTTCTAGTGATATGGATAGCCAAACGATTGGTAGACAAGGCAGCGAACGTACAGGAACGTACATGAAGCTAGAAATAGAGAAATATTTGCAGCTACCTCTTATATCCAGAAAGAAGATCCCTTAACTTGGTGAAAGTATAGCCGCAAAGAATTTCCAAATTTGTTTACACTGGCAATGAAGTATCTCTGCGCGCCACCTTCCTCAGTGAACTCGGAAAGAGTATTTAGTGCATCGGGTAACATTTATGTTGAAAATAGGAATAGGTTGTTGCCCGATAATGCGGAAACTTTGATCACTAATTAGATACTATTAAATTGGAGTACAAAAATGCAAAATCTGGGTTAAATTTCTAAATTGAATCTTCTATAATCGATATCCGGAATCCGGCTGGATATTAGCCAGTATCCGGCCGGATAACCGGATAACCAAAAAACGGCCGGATAGGCCGGATTCCGGATATCTACCGGAAACCCGGCACATCCNGTAATTATTTTGTGTTTTACGCTTATAAAAAGCACGTAATATAAAAAAACAATAATTATTATTATTAGTAATACATAAACTGGGAACTTTTACAGACCTAGTTTGTAAAA
>NW_016223192.1:0-1435 GCF_001687245.7 Rhagoletis zephyria
AGGTAATTTATATGTTTAAATTACCTCGCAGAAACTCTTAGCTGTTCATTTTTTACAATACGCATTCATATTCACGCTTATCTTAAGTACACATGCATAAGTGCGCACGTGAGAAGTTAAAACTGGATTCTAGAATATAAAGCAAATACACTTAAAATAATTAATTATATGATAAAATTTATTTCATCAATAAACGTAAAGAATAATATTACTTCCATATCGCTCTCAAGTGATAAGTACCAACAAACAATTTTAAAAATTTTGCAAAGCATTATCATTTCGATTTAATGAAATTGCGTCAAGGTATTCAAAAGTAGATGAAATAAGCTTCCAAATGCGCCATCACACCATTTTTTTGGGATCAAATGAATTTTGGGGAGCATGTATTGAACATTCTCTAAACCTACTTCTTCTTGCAGCTATTTATTTGCAACTGTTGCATAATTAATTTTTTTTTAATGTTTACTTGTTTTTTATACTTTGTACACTTAATAAATGTTTTTGGGATAAATGTACATTAGGGCGGGTCAATTTGTATATAAGGGTTTTGGCAAATTGCGAAAATAGGTTTCTTAGCATTTTGCTGTAGTATTGCAAAGAAGTGCTTAAATTTTATATAAAAATATGGTATAAGCGGTTTTTTGGTATGAGGCATCCACTACTGTGCTTATCTTTTTCTTACCATAGGGCGCAACAGTGAAAATTTTCACAAATTTTCTTCGAAGCCCTTTTTCGCAATTTGGCAAACTCCGAATATATTTTAACCCAAGGTTTCTTCGGCAAATTTGCTTAGAATTACACTTAGAATTCTTCTATCATATACACGCATAGTAAAAAAAAATTACCCGCCCTAATGTACATACATATATAAAATAGATTTTTTTTAAATTAAAATCTTCAAAAAAGAAGTTTGCTTAAACAATTTTTTCATAATTTTTTATTTTATTTATTTTTCCACGAAAAGTTTCTGGCAACACTGTAGGCATGCACATACTTAAGTATATACAGATTGAACATAGTATAGTATAGGAACCGCTCAAAGTGCAATCGGCAAAGGCTTTTCGAGGACACAATCGCAATCCCTCAAAGTAATATGTACCTATGTATATGTGTTTATGAGTTTGCGTATATAGAAAACGTTGATTTTCGAGAAAAGCAAATAAAGCAATCTTATCATCCAACAACATTTGCGTCGAATATTTTTAATCAACTTTAATGTGGTCGCGTGAGATCGCTATCGATAAAGAAAAAAAATATATGTGCATTAACTAAAGAATCGTGCAAGTTATTTTATCGACAGCTTGTTATACTACGACTATTTTGATAGCAGATTTTATTATAAATTATATAATATTTATATCAGTAATGGAATTTTACGTTACTGATTTAGTCTGTGTACAGTCGTTTGAAGGGTTATTATTATATAAAGTTGCCT
>NW_016223193.1:0-1435 GCF_001687245.7 Rhagoletis zephyria
TAAGTATATGACGATATGCGCCACTGCGTTTACGAGTCGAGTAATCTGTGACGTATAGTAAACGAAAATAAAGACAAATTAGGCAAAAAGAGCATTGCACCGGCAAACGGTAGAAGATAGGCTGCTGCTCAATCATGGCCTGCCAGACCGCGATAATTCCAGTGTCAGAGTGGAAAGAGAAAAGAACTTTCCAGCAAACCCAAGAGAGCAAATTTTAGAGCTGCTATGACAAAACGTCGACATATCTCAGCAGGAAGCAGGGGGAGGGCTAACCTTGGCCGGCTGACGTTACCACTGACGCCCCCATTTGCCCTACCACCGTATCGATTATTGCTCTTACTGCTGAGTTGAGCCTTCTTTTCTCTCCTTTGCTTTAAAATGGGGCCCCTCTCTTTTTTCCGCTGCCTGCTCACGTAACGTGCCGATGCTGATGCCGCTGGTGACTGCTGTTGCCGCCGTCCACAATTTACTCTCTCTCTCTCTCTTTCTCAGCATCAATGTATGTTTTATCGCTTAATTCACGGACACGCAATGCGAGCCCTGATGCTGCAAGCACCCACACACACTTTACGCCAGTGGAACGATGCAATCGATGTATTATCGATCCATCATGGCCAGCAGCAGCAGCAGCATAGGAAACTGAGGCACTGCCAACACAGATAGAGGAATGCTCAGGGCTTTGCTTTCTTCTTCGGTGCAGCCTGCTGCTCGCAAGACCAATCTGCTTTTGCTTTGCTGGTTGGAGCTGGTTCTGGTTCTGGTCCTGGCACTGCTGGAACCTGCTGCTAAGTCTCACTTGGTGATGATGATGATGGTAGCCAGTGGGCACACAGTTGCCACTGCCATTGGGCTGCTACTGTTGTTGCAGCTTTCACCAGTGCACACTACTTAGTAGAATTAACTACTAGAACAGAAGAAAAAGTACGCTCTACAGCCATTTTTAGTGTTTACATTAGCTTAACTTTTTTTTGTTCACCAGACCAGTTCAAGTATNCTACTGTTGTTGCAGCTTTCACCAGTGCACACTACTTAGTAGAATTAACTACTAGAACAGAAGAAAAAGTACGCTCTACAGCCATTTTTAGTGTTTACATTAGCTTAACTTTTTTTTGTTCACCAGACCAGTTCAAGTATCTTTGGTTTAAAGAAGAGTGAATTAAAACTGATGCAAGTTGGGTTTAGTTTTTTTATTGATAAAATAAAGGGTGTGCCGTGTTTGTTTAGTAGATTTTTAGTATCGTTGGATGGCCAGTTTTTTTAGAGTCCTTGGTCTGTCGATTGCAGTCGCATGACCACAATCTGGCCAGTTTTAATTAATCGATGATTCATTTGTTAGCAGCACTGCTATTGTTCTTTTCAACTCATTTTTTTTTACTCACTCTGGCCTTCAAATGGTGTTTGCCATTTGCCATTAAATTAGTGGCAAATTAATTTG
>NW_016223194.1:0-1435 GCF_001687245.7 Rhagoletis zephyria
GCGAGAGGCCAAAACACATGAATGCGAAGAGCTTAAAAGATTGACCGACAGGATAAACGCCCGAAAATTTTGTCAGAGAGTTAAGTGGCTTACTGGAAGTTTCAAGACCAGTAAGAACTACCATGCCGTCGTAGAGACCGATGTCCAGAACGTACTTAAATTCTTGAGGGAGCAATTTTCCACGCTACTGAATGGTAGCAGCACGGAAAGTTGTGGAGAAGAAGAACCCGAGCCCCCAGGCTCTTTACTTAAGTAAGGCTTACTTTACATATAGATGAAGTCCTTAAATAGTGGTACTTTTCCACAGTATGAAAAAATATGTAACCTTGTTTCCTGGCGCAAAGAGAGAAACCGGCTTCTAGATGAAATTTTTGAAAGTGCACTTCATATTAAAAGTAATTTTAAAATTAAATGTATAGAATTCTTCCACTATTTAAATACTGAAAATGGAAGTGATCTCATTATTGCTATTAAAAAATTTAATAAATAGAAAATAATTTATTGGCTCCTGTGTACAATTATGTACACTCATGTTAAAATGAATGAAATTTTTTTTATGAGNAAAAATTTAATAAATAGAAAATAATTTATTGGCTCCTGTGTACAATTATGTACACTCATGTTAAAATGAATGAAATTTTTTTTATGAGCTATATTTTATTTTTATACTAAAATATTGTTGAAAACAAGTACTCTGGCGATTTTGAGTATTATCTGTAATTTATATTCACAATTTTGCTTTGAATAAAAGTGTACTGAAAAGTACTGATTTTTTAGCATGAAAAAGTCTAAAGTATGTACTGATTTCGCGCATAAAAAATCTGGCAACCCTAATCAAAAAGTATGGAGGTCGATGCAAGTAACTACGCAGGAACCTTTTTTCAAGCATCCTTCTGATGAGACCAAGCTAATTTTCGAAATCACTTTGTAGATGATGGCTTCCTTTTTGATACGACTTTCCTGGCAAAAGAAACCATCGCCGAACTTATTTCTCTATGCGACGCCGATTTATCTATTATAAAGAAGCTATAAAAGGAAATGTTAAATGTAAAAGGCGCTGGTATAAAACATAATGGGTTTGGTTACGATATTATATATTTTGTTTCCTGATTGTTTACACTGTGCTCGGATTTTGAATTTTTTGTGAGAAAATGTTTTGATAGTCGATCGTACTTTATTGGAGTCTTCTAAACTCAATAATGGCCCACGTTTTCCTGGATTACTTCCAGTAAAAAGGCCGCAATTAAGTAAGATCAGTTATGAAAATTTTTGTCAAATTTTCAAGTTCCACAGTAAAAAAACTACATAACAGAGGACGAAAAAAAACAGATAACATCGTAAAAACCATAGTAGTGAAATATGTTGAAAGTATATTTCCTTATGTTTTTTATTTAACAGCGCGACAAAAAGTAAAGTACGCCACTAAACTTTTTTC
>NW_016223196.1:0-1435 GCF_001687245.7 Rhagoletis zephyria
AGATGGCTGCACTAATTCATTCAAAACGGCTTATGAATTATTCATATATGAAACGAATGAATGATTTCGGCTTCAACCATTTTGAATTTGAGTGATATGATATACGCATGTGTCACATTAAAATATTCAAACAAAGCGAAAATAATTTGAATTAAAATAAATGACAATTTTTTGTATAAGGCTTAAAATCCAGTTCCCAAGAAAAATCACAAGAAATATTTTTAATAATTTATGTTGTTTGAAAAGGCACTTTGCTTTTGCTGTAAACTTTTTAGAAGAAATAAATATACGAGCATTTTTTTGTTGAGAGCTGCAAACTGATTTAGGAAACTTTGATAAAAGAAAATTTATTTTCCATTTCTTGTGTGTCATTTTGTATGAATTTTTCGTTTTTCTTTAGAGCTGGAAGCAGGCCTTAAATATCCAAAAATATTACAATACGAACCAACTTGTTTGTCGGAAAAATTTTTTACCGAAATGAGTTTGAATGATTTGAATGTTTTTCATTCATTCATTCACATTCTTCCATTTTAAGATAGAAAATTTAAAACAAAATGTATATTCATAACTTACAAAATTCCAAACGCTGAGCGTTTTGTATGTGAAGTAAAATATTTAAATCCACTGGACTCTGTTTGGCTTGAAGTTTGAATGAATTCATACAGCCCTCTAGTAGGTATGTAAATATGGCATGTAAAAGCTGTCTCTTTAAAAATTGGACATAATTTCATTTTTAATAATTTTAAAGCCGGACATAAATTTTCNCTATTCAAACACTGCACATAAAATTCTGTTGATTTAAAAACCGATGATAAAATTTTGGTGATTTAAAAACTGGTCAGACCATTTTATTTTAGAACAGACATGAGTTTTTGGCTTAAAAATAACTGGATATCAAATTCTCGTAATTTGAAAATTGAACATAAATCTTTATTTTTAGAAAGACATGAAGTTTTGGTTTAAAATAACTGGAAACAAAAAAGTTTCTGCACGCAATTTGTATTTTTAAACTAATGAAGCTCAATAAAATTGTTGAATATAATTATATTAAAGGCCATAAATAACAAGAAAAGAATAACTAATCAAAAATTTTTAATCTATTTTTATAAAAAACTAGATCGCCATCACCCGCTTCGCTGAGTGCATGAAATTTCTGCGCGCTACATGAATTAATTTCAATAAATCTTAACATACTTAAACCATGCCAAAAACAGGAGATTTCAAATTATTGAACCATCTTCAAAATATTTTCAAACTAAACCTCTCTCGTGTGATACTTTTTCAACCTGAACTTATATACATATATATGGATTAAAAAAGAGTACAACCCCCTTGCATGTGGTTTAGAAATGAATCCCTTTCAAACCCATTTCGATTGGGGTATCAATTGTAATACTTCATTGAAATTATTGAATAGTTTGAATTAAACTTTCCG
>NW_016223197.1:0-1435 GCF_001687245.7 Rhagoletis zephyria
GCAAAACAAAATAATCGGAGGATGCCAGTTCTTTCATAAAATTTTTTTTTCAATTAAACTTAATTTGAAAGACATGTGATTTTTTTAGAGGTAGATTTCGGGGCCCCAGGGCCGCGGTACAATTCTGAAACTCGTCGGGGTGAGCGGGTTCGGAAATTAAAAATTGAATTTCGGAATGGGTGGGATTGGGACTTAATATTTAGTCTCATGCCCATCTCTGCTCTCAAATCAAACACTTTTCGCGGTAATTACGATATTGGTGACGTATGTAGCTGCGTCACATTTCAGGACGTTAGCATAAGCGGTTCCCGGTATAAGCGATATGAGAATTTAAGTTTGTATGGGAGGTGCTACGCCCACTTTTCCAATACCTACAATTTTTCGCCGTAAGAAGGGTATTTACAATCTATGCATATGTGCTAAGTTTCAGTTCTTCAGCATAATTGGTTTTAAAAATATAGTGGTTTTTTACATTTTAGTCTATATGTCAGATGCCACTAACATTACTGGATTGGAGGAAGTTATGTACTTTAAATCGGTGTATGTTTCATTGAAATCGAGCGAACGATGTCTTCAAAAAAGGGATTGCAAAATTTTCTTGTGGCAACCTAATCAATTAAAAGAAAATGTATGTGCGCAAAAAAAAACAAAAAACAAAAAAATAAAGGATAAAAAAATGTATATTTATATACGTAAGTATGTACCTGGTCCTCACATGTTTAGAGATAATTGTTATAAAAAAAAATAAAAATAAACGTAAGAAACAATTAACCGGGTATAATTGAAGGTAAATATATCTCTTTTCCATGCTAATGTTTATAACCAATTATACGGGGAAACAAAATTAACCGGATTCAACTATGAGGAAAAATTTACATGCATTTTTTATGCAATATTTTTTGCCGATAAGGTAGTTCAAATAAGCGGGGAAATCAATTAAGCGGGGGCCAATTAAGCGTAGAATACTGTAACTACATACATATGTACACCATCAGCANTTGTAAATGTTGAATTGAATATCAGTTTTCACATGTGCATAAGTGAGTGGACTGGATGTGGAGCATCATTGGTAAGATCTTTCAGAAGTAAGTATGTACGCAGCAACTTGCGTTAAAGTTTTGATCAAATTTGTCTCTGTATATAAATTAAACGCAGAAGAGTGTAATAAAAAAAATTCAAATAAATAGTTTATTTCACCGTTGCACAGGACGCAAAATCTGATATTAGGGCCTGCCTTAAATCAGATTTGTTTTAAATTAACAGCTATGGAAGAAATTCTTAAACTTAGTTAATATTCGTATACTAACTTCAATCTTCGATTAAGGGCTATCGACTTATTATTTTGAACAAAATAGTTTATTTTGCGTCAGCTGGATAATTATTAGCAAGAATTTTCGTTACTTTATTTTTAGCTTTTCTAAACATATGAAAAATA
>NW_016223198.1:0-202 GCF_001687245.7 Rhagoletis zephyria
CTCCAGCAGCTTTGTTGTTTTTCAGCTGCGTTATTGCTATACGTACCTCATCACAGTCAGGCTTCGGAACGTAGACTCCATCATCATCGACTGCGGGCTCGGGTTCTTCTTCTCCACAACTCTCCGTGCTGCTACCATTTAGTAGGGCGGATGAGTGTTCCCTCCATAGTTTAAGTACGCTCTGGACATCAGTTACTAGGTC
>NW_016223198.1:212-458 GCF_001687245.7 Rhagoletis zephyria
CCATTTAGTAGGGCGGAAAAGTGTTCCCTCCATAATTTAAGTACGCTCTGGACATCAGTTACTAGGTCGCCATTATTGTTCTTACAGGAGTGCGCCCCGGTCTTTAAACCTTCCGTAAGTCGCCTAACTCTCTGGTAAAATTTTGGGGCATTCTTCCTGTCGGCCAACATTTCAAGCTCTTCGCACTCACGTATTTCTGCCTCTCTCTTCTTGTTGCGGCAAATACGTCTCGCTTCCCTCTTCAGA
>NW_016223198.1:672-1026 GCF_001687245.7 Rhagoletis zephyria
TTGGGCGCACATTTTTTGCTGCACAGAGGCGGGTGCGTATCTTTACTGCAACAAGATAGTGGTCCGATACGGCCTCGGAGTGTTCGTGCGCCTAAAGCACTGGAAGCGTGCCTTCCGTCTATCACAACATGATTGATTTGGTTTCTCGTTTTCGATCCGGAGACAGCCACGTAGCTTGATGAATCTTTTTATGCTTGAACCTAGAACTGCATACTACCATGTTTCGGGCCCCGGCGAAGTCGATCAGCCTCAATCCGTTGTCGGACGTTTCGACGTGTAGGCTGAATTTTCCGATGGTGGTTCCAATGATCCCTTCTTTGCCCACCCTGGCATTGAAGTCGCCAAGCACGATTT
>NW_016223198.1:1182-1437 GCF_001687245.7 Rhagoletis zephyria
CGTCGCAAGGCCCCAGACATTGCTTTCCTTGCCCCGTCCAACGCATTTCTTGGATGGCGGTGATGTCAGCTTTTGTCCTTACGAGGACATCAACCAGCCGGGCAGAGGCACCTTCCCCATTAAGGGTTGTTTCTTATCCTCTTTATAAAACATTAAAAACCAATGATCTCTGTTTTGATAGAGGGTGAATTCCAAACCGTCAAAATACAATGCATCAGTTTTTTTATTTCTAAAACTCAGTATATTTTAATGGAA
>NW_016223200.1:0-1435 GCF_001687245.7 Rhagoletis zephyria
ATTTTTCAGCTGACTACGATGCAGCATTCTACGTTGCATTCCCCGAAATGAAGCAAAGAAGCGAAATAAAAAAAATATTGTAGGACATTCTACTTTGCATTCCCTGAAATGAAGCAAAGAAGCGAATTAAGAAAGAAATATTATAGGACATTCTAATTTGCATTCCCCAATATGAAACAAAGAAGCGAAATAAATAAAATATTTTAGGACATTCTACTTTGCATTACCGACAATGCCTAAAAGAAGCGAAAAAATTCGAAGGCATTATAACGCTATGCCTTCTAGAACACGTTACCACTAAAAGCAATTACCGATTTTTTGCTGGGCAGTAGCATACATAAAAACGGAAAAAAAATATTTCTACGAATTGATAACCTCTTCCTTTTTCTGAAGTCGGTTGAAAATGAATCGAAGGAAAAGAAAATTAAAAAAAAATATAATAAACCAAATCAAATCAAAATTCAATAAAACAAAATCAAACACAATACATGAAAAAAAATAACTAAAAGAAATTAAAATAATATAAACTAAAGTAAAATATAATAAAATATAATAAAGTTATATTAAATTAAATTAAATTAAATGAGATAAAATAAAATAAAAATTAAAATGAAACAAAGTAAAACAAAATTAAATACAACATAATACAGTAAGGTAGATAGCGAAAGAAATAAATTAAATATTATAAAAGAAAATTAAACAAAAATCCAAATACAACAAAATTAAGTTAAATGTAATTAAAAATTTAAAATAAAATAAAACCAAATAAGATAATATAAAAAATAAACTAAAATATAATAAAACAAAGTATAATTAAATATAAAATAAATAATAATAAATAGAATAAATTTTCACAAAATAAAATAAAGTTAATTTAAATTATAAAACAAAATATAATAACATAAAATATAAGCAAACACAACAAAATAAAGCAAACTAAAATAAAATCAAATCAAATAAAATTAAATTAATTAAAAACGGCCTCAGGCTCAATAAAATTCCTGAATATAATTGTTATAAGGCCATAAATAACGAAAACAAATAAAACAAAATAAGATAAACCAAAATGAAACAAAATGTACTGAATTTAATTTAAATTAAATGAAATAGAACAAATGAAAATAAACCCAAATATACTGAAATAAAATAAAATAATAGAGTGAAATAATAAAAAAATAAATAAAACAGTATAAAACATACCAAAATGAAACTTAAATATAGATATTAACACGAAATAAAATAATATAAAACACAATAAAATAAAGTTAAATAAAAAACTCACCATATTTATGATAATACTATGTCAAAAAAGGGAGTTCAAAATTTTCTTGTGGCGCATTTATAAATAGATTTTTTATAATTTCTCTAAATTTAAATTAGTATCGATTGATTAAAAAAAAAGAAAACAAACGTAACAAATAATTATGAAAACATT
>NW_016223201.1:0-1435 GCF_001687245.7 Rhagoletis zephyria
AACTTCAGATTCGTAATCAGCGACTCTTAATGTAGTTAAGACCTTAGCACCATTCATTTTATATGGTCGTTAAGATGAAATTCTTTCTGCGATCAATTTTCCCTGGACTCCTAGACACAAATACACCCCCTGATCTAAGGGTGCATGCGATTAATTCGGCATAGGGCTCATTCGAAAGGGCACGATTTAGCCTTTAATTTCTGACATATACAAAGTTTGTAGCACGTCAGGGTTCAGCTCTACAATTTTTCAAAAATGGCCAAAAACGCTGTTTTTAGGGGTTTCAACCCCTTTTTTCTCGAAAACGTGACGTGATGGGAAGTTTTGGACCCCAGATTCGTGTTCAGCACGAAAAATCCGTTCGGAAACACCAGGTCCCGTCTTATTCGCAAAACCCTTGTAGACCAGTGATATGTTTTTACAAAATATGGGCAATTTTTCCGCAGTCTCGGCGCAGAAATTTGGACAAACCAAACACTGAGCATACCAAATACCCGCACTAACGACACATATATATATATATATTTATACGTATTTTTGTTAGCAATTTACTATGCCCGGCATTGAAATACGCCGCAGGGTCGTTATTTGGCTGCATAAGTTAATAAAACCCCGGTTTAGCTTTGATATTCTCTTTTTCATTCATTTATTTATTTATCTTTGTCTATTTTTTTGTATTAAGTCAGCGAGCGCATCATCCCCAATACAGGCATACATACATACCTACATACGGGCGGAACTGACTGTATGGGTCTGCATGGTGTTGATTATTTGCACTCACTCGTTTCTATTGTTGTGATCCTGTGTCTCTTTCAATGCTTTTTTCGTACGCATTTACGCTGCTATAAACGAGTACATATCCTTTCGGGTTACCGCATTTGCTGACCGCGCATGCATATGGCGAATATCCGCTAGCAGCTTCAACCAACAGCGCAGCACTTCGACCATCCACCGTCCAATGTCCACCGCCCACCGTCCACCGTCCACCGATCAACACCAAACCCATATCCAGCAGCACACACAATGTCCACACTGCAGGATTTGTATGAGCTTAGTTTTGGGGGTTATTCACATTTTTATGGACTTACATAAGCGCCATTCAACACAAAACCATTCCGAATATTCCATATTCAATATTCAATATTCAATATTCAATATTCAGCTTTCTATATTTGAAAATGCTGCGTACTCCGGGCATGCGGTGTGCGGGTAAAAGAGAGCAATTGAGCATTTGCTATTCGGTTATTCGATGCCATTTGAAATGTGTTTACGACCATTTCCACACAAATTCACTCATTCATATTAATATTTGCACGCAAGTACTATGTAGATATGTATGTACGTGCACTCGTAATCATGTATGTATGTATGTATGTATGCATAACGCCAGCTTAGTATGAATCAATTGAAGTGGTCGCAAGAAGGTGGATGTTTA
>NW_016223202.1:0-932 GCF_001687245.7 Rhagoletis zephyria
ACTAATGCATGAAAATCCTAACCTCAAAAAAATCACCCGTTACATAGCCCTAAATGGTTCTTTTTGACCTACCTAACGCACACATTGTAATCAAGAAAGAGTCTCTTTTGTTTACAGCAAGGCTCATCTTAGGAGACAATCTAGAGGACGAGAAGCTCATACATCTGGCATTAGCTTTATGGGTCTGTGCCTTCAGAAATGTAACTTTAAGCAAGAAACTGGGATAGCGACCGACCTTGATTCTGGAAGGGCAGCCACATCTGGTATACTAACAGCTCCAAGACTGACCACGACGTCATATTTTACGGCACACAACCCAGGGGGATAATTTTCATCAGAATGGGGCAAGGTTTTTCAGGTCGAGCCAACAACCAACAAACATAACTGCATACACTCGGATAGCGGGGCGCTGCTGGTGTGGGATTGCCTTCAGCTTTTAACACTTATCGCCTTCAGCAACCGGGTTTACAACATATGGCTACCGGGTTACAGTGGAGTCATGGACAAAAAAAGGACTGTGCAGAGATTCACAAGTCCAGGAACCGTTATGGGTCTGGCTTGGTGATCCGTTAGGCGAAAATATTATATTTGGATGAAAAATGCGGAGCAACATCACTCTACATATCCTAAAGGTAAAAAGCTAAGTCCTTTATTCCGGATATATGAACCAGAAGGACCGAAGGACTCCTTCATCGCAGTAGCTACGGAGCAAGAATTTTTATAGGTTTTCTTACTGGGCACTCTAGGGTAATGAAACATTTGCCAACCGTAGGTGCAACGTAGAACAAGAAACAGAATAGCACATTATGCGCCACTATGAAGCCCGCACTTTTTAGGATCGATCCAACTAGAAGCACACGATCTAAATGGTATTCAGCTTAAGAAAGAAAAGAAAAGAAAAGAAAAGAAAAGAAAAGAAAAGAAAAGAAAAG
>NW_016223202.1:942-1439 GCF_001687245.7 Rhagoletis zephyria
AAAAGAAAAGAAAAGAAAAGAAAAGAAAAGAAAAGAAAAGAAAAGAAAAGAAAAGGAAAGAAAAGAAAAGAAAAGAATAGGGGTTCATTACAATAGATAACTAAAGTATCTGCTTCTTCCTCTAAATCTAGTCTAATCTAATCTAATCTACCATTACTTTCTCTCACTCTAATCTACTCATTACCATAATCATAACTGTTATCAGTGCTTTAGAGCGGAGCGGAACGGAGCAAGGAGCAAAGGATTTAGCTGGAGCAGAGCTGGAGAAAAGAACTTAAGAAATTAATTTTCTGGTTAGCTCCTTAATGTAAAATGTTTATTTAATAAACTTACGTATTAAATAAATTTGCCAGCGTTAGCAGACCTAAGAGCAAAGCTACAGCAGAACGATGAAAAGAAATGCTTTGCTGCGAAGCCTTGACCATTATTCACTACCACTACCATTTCCACTACCAGTACTATTATCATTATCTTTACCATTACTATCATCACAACCG
>NW_016223203.1:0-1435 GCF_001687245.7 Rhagoletis zephyria
GTAATTTAAAATAAAAATTCTTTAGAATTTCTCTTCATTGTTTTTACGAAATTTGTGCCAAACAAGATTTTCCATTGATGGGGTTCCTTTGGTTATCTTTGATTATTTTTCTTCCCTTTTTTTTGCTTTTTCTTTTTCTCTCTCTCTTAGCTTCAGCGTCGGCTAAGCCATATTTGCTTCACCTTCGACACGACACACACTTCCGGTCTTCAAATTACTTAAATGTCTACCTTTAAATTGATGTTTGTGTGTGTGNCACCTTCTCCTTCGCTCGAAGATTTCTTATTTGCTTTGGCATGTGCACTTGGCGGCTGGCATGCTTACTTAAATACTTGCGTGCTGTGCTGGTCATGGCTTTACGTTTATTCTTACAGCTTTGGCACTTTACTTTGGCCACTCCAGATTGTTGTTTGCCTTGCGTGCTTTTTTTTTACGATTTCAGTTTTCAGTAGGTCTTTTGCCTCTGCTTCATCGTATCAGTGAAATTTTTAGGTTTTTATTACTTTATAAATACTTTTTCGCCAATAATAATGGTTTTTATGCCTGACTGCCCTCAGGTCCTAGACAGGTAGAAGGATGAGTGTAAAGGCAAGCGCATTGCGGATTCCTTGAAGTTTCATGGGTTAATGGCTGGCTGCAGTGGTCTTCTTTTCATCGACTTTTGCGTTGAGGTTTGCGTTCATCCTGTTCCAAGTAATGTGTATACGTAGATACGTAAATACATATAGAGATTCGTGTGCAGGCATGCATAGATACAAAGTATATGAATATCCCTTGGCATTCTGCCGCTTTGACTTTATAAAAGTAGATATTTATTTGACCCGAGTAATTGGTTTACTTTGAAGTAGCACAGCTAAATCAAATATGACCAAGTTTGGACGAAGTTCACTGACAAATTAATGAGAGAGTAAGCAACGTATTCTTCGCTGTAATTTATTTTATAAACCACTGAAGTGCATTCTAAGTGATTTCTTTTTACAAAATTTTAAAATAATCAACATTACTCCCAAGCCACTTTCATCTTAAAAATTGAGATGGTTGCGTTAAATATTTAACACCAAGTTATAAAATCTGTACCGTTCGTTCGATTTAAAAAAAAATGAGGTGCCACATAAAAGGCATAAGAATCGAATTCAAAATTTCTCTGCCGCAGATGTTTGCGTTAAATATTTAACACCGAGTCATAAAGTCTGTATCGTTCGTTTGATTTTAAAGGATGAGGTGTCAAATGAAAGGGTTCGACATGTAGATGTGTAATATGATATTAGTTTTTTAAAGGGCTGCCATATATACGAAAATCAAATTTAAATTATTTTTTAAAATAAAAAAGTATCCCAATATGGGCATCAAAAGAAATGGTTTTGAATAAAGATGAAGATGAAGATAAAGACGAAGACGAAGATGAAGATGAAGATGAAAATGAAGATGAAGATGA
>NW_016223204.1:0-1435 GCF_001687245.7 Rhagoletis zephyria
GGTGGCCGTGAGGAGGACGAGGAAGGCGCATTTTGACTCGGAGCTCACCTCTTCGCCGATGATCAGCGGTGAGAGGAGAAGAGGGGTGAACACCAGCGAGAGATTGGGGATAGCCGAAAAGAGTGAGAGGAAGAAGGGGCGAGGTTTTATCACTGAGGGAAAAAAGGTTTAATATTTTTAGATGTTTTCAACTTTAAAATACTCACTTTTGAAAATATAACTAAAAACTTCAAACTTTGCATTTATAAAAATACTTCAGGGTAAAATAATGTAGATATCACAGTAGTAGTAGTAGCAGAAGAAGAATGAAAACAAATGCTGAGTTTAAATAATGTCCATTTGACAAAGAAATTACTTGGCTGATTTCATTCACTCAGCAACTTTCACAAAGTCGATGCAAGATGAAAAGTGTGCGACAGTAATATTGCACTGCACCGCTGAAGTACAGTGAAACTAAGCTTCAGTGGAGTGAAAGACACTTTACTTTTATATATCACATTGATACTTGTCTCCTCTCCCCCTTTTGGTATCGCTGATAAAGAAGAAGCAATGTACGACTGAGGAAATGTACAAATTGTACTGCAATGGTTGATGAGGGAGTGGTGGTGGTAGTGATGGTGTCTTCCCTTCTGTGCCGGCCTGTATCCTGCCCACTTCTAGGCCACACTTTAAACAGCTGTCGAAGCTATCTCAATCTGGTATCCAAGGACCTAAGAGCAAACTCTGGCAAAAACCTGAATAGAAGAAAGTTAAAACGAGGATTTTATCAACACAAACGCCGACAGTCTGGTGAAGGGAGATTATTAGTTCAAGCCAAGTTGGAGATTGGAGCCTCCGTTCAATGTCCCAGTTGAGGGTCAGCTGATCGGANGAACAGCTGTCGAAGCTATCTCAATCTGGTATCCAAGGACCTAAGAGCAAACTCTGGCAAAAACCTGAATAGAAGAAAGTTAAAACGAGGATTTTATCAACACAAACGCCGACAGTCTGGTGAAGGGAGATTAGTAGTTCAAGCCAAGTTGGAGATTGAAGCCTCCGTTCAATGTCCCAGTTGAGGGTCAGCTGATCGGGGAGATTGCGCCAAAGGTGGGAAAAAGGAATAAGACTTTTGAAGATCACGATCAGATGAGGGGAACAAGGCACACTTGACAAGGCTCACACGTTCTCACTCTAGAGCGCTCAGTGCTTTAGCCTGATTTGCCTGCAGACAGTCCCAATTGACGCATTAGCTAAAGCAACAAAAGGGTGATAAGAAGAAACAGTGTTCATGCTCCTTTGACTTGAATATCTGTATCAAGTTGCTGAGGAGGTGTCTCGGCCGTTCAATCATTCGTTTCGACAACTAGTGGCAACTAGTTGATGAACACGAAAAAAGAGAAAGATAGAGAAGTTGCCGCCGCCGCCGTCTTTCTTATCAATCAGACGACAAAAAGTG
>NW_016223205.1:0-1435 GCF_001687245.7 Rhagoletis zephyria
AAGCATGCGCCAACGATGACGTCATCGCTGGATGCTTGCCGATTGGTTGCAGTGAGCGTGCTGAGTGAAGTGAGCAACTGTGGCGCTTGGAACAGGTGGTTTCTCGGAGTACAACAAATTTATCGCCATTAATAGAGCGCCAATAGCAGCGCGCGAGGGAGCCAAACTGTTTTTAACAGCAGCGCATGGAGCAAAATTTTACTTTACTTCACTTTGCATTTGCGGTGCTTTTGACTTTTTACTTTGCTCCATACCAGAGCTTTAGAATTTGTTTACTTCGCAAAGCTCAGTAANGAATAGATTTTCCTTTAAAACAGAGACATAACTATTATAAGAGAAAATAATAAAAGTCAATCAATTATCATTATATTAAGAAAAATATTTTTCGAGTCATCTATAATTATTATTTAAGGACTTATATTATAACTGAGTTACATACATACATATTGACAGTTTTGCCAACTTATTTTTATGTTATTTAATTTTAGTTATTTTTTATAAAAACATAGTTTGTTCTTTAACAAAAACTGTATAAATCTTTGTTAGAAACTTTGTAAAATACTAAAAAAAAAAATCAAAAAACTTTCGTCAAAGTGTTAAGCTTTCTAAAAGCTTAAACCGACGGCAGCGTTGATTCGGATTAACTCGGACTTAATTTGCATCAACTGCAGTTAATTCCCGAGTTGATCCTTATCAACGCTGCCGTCTGTTTATGCTTTTAGAAAGATTTTGTATATGCAGTTTTGTAGCTCAGTGCAATAAAGACAAGTTTGAAGTAACTGGGATTAACAGTTTTTTTTTTTTTTTTTTGTTGCTGGTTTAGGTGAATTCGACTTCAAATCTGTATCACAGAAATTTTTGTCGCAAAATTCCATGGCGGACACTCAAATTAATCAGAAATTAACACTTTGTACAAGAATATGTGCTAATATCACTTGGGCTAAGGCAATTTGAAATTTAGTCTAGTGTATTTAGATCAAATTGTTACGAAAAAAAAATGTAGTGGGGATCTTTTGCTGCAGTTTACTTCTGTTTGAGATGTAGATCACGGATCCACACCCTTGCCCCTAAGTTTCATATGGGAAAAGTCCGCCAACATGGATTTTTCGTAAAAAAATATTAAATACAAATTTTTAGAAAATTTAAATTCCCAAAATTTTTTATATAAGGTTTTTTTTTAAATAAAAATACATTTTTCATTGTTAACGTTCGCTTCATTCGAAATCCCGAACTTATTAACACACAAAAAAATATAAAAAGTTTTAAAATTATGAAAAGTACTTTGTCACATGTAATTCGAAATACATACATACTCGCATATTTTGCATGCATACAAACCTATTGTTAAACACCAGCTAAATGGCGTGACGTAACAAATCTCCACATTGCGCGTGTATAATGCAAATTCAATTGAGCAAGATTGCAATAAGGCATC
>NW_016223206.1:0-1435 GCF_001687245.7 Rhagoletis zephyria
TGTCAACAAATAAAGAAGAGGATGCTGAAGATGGCAGAAAAGAAGAAGAGGAGGAGGAAGGAAGAAAAATTAAAAGGGTGAACACTTGTTGAGACTAAAATCACACTTTTTCATCGGGGGCTTTTCTCCGTCCTCGATACACGTCTTTCCCACTGACCACTGTGACCCTGATGATTTGGAAAAGACTCTTGGCCAGAGATGACTCGTGCAGCTGATGATGATCAAGACTCAAGCAGACAGACAGGCAAAGACAGCTGATGTAATGTTATACAACGTGTTGCTCATGAGGTTTTCAGCAGTTTCAGCTTCAGCAGCAGGTCGTTGGAACACCTCTTTGGCACTTTTCACTTTCTCTTTCTCTCTCTCTCTCTCTCTCATTCACTTGCACTAACTCGCATTCACCTCACTTTGCAAATGTAAGCAAATGTGTACACTGTGTACATCGACCACCAACGCGATCACTACACACACAGCACACCTCTCTTCAAGCAGAAAGAAAGTGAGAAAGAGAGAGAGAGAGTATTTTCCCACTTTTCCCACTGAAAGTTAAGAAAGCAATGGCAGCAGAAAACAGCAGCAACAGTGAAAGTGGCAACTCACAATTTGAAGGCCACTCCACAGCTAAGCAGAGAGATGAGAAGAGAAGAGAAGTGTGTATGGTAAAAGAAAGAGAGAAATAGAAAGAGTCCTCTGTGAGGTGTTAGCTGTGCAGCATCAGCAGCAGCAACAGCAGACGGCATTCTCCTGTTGCATGTGATACTACTGCCCACTTCAGTGCCTTCGGTGCCTGGTCATTTCCATGGTTCGGTGGTGGCAGTGAGGGGTGCTGAAGAGAAGTGGGTGTGTGATGTGCTGGGGTGAATCAGCGTTGAATCAAATTGGTGCTGGTGCTGCTGATTGAGCGAATGCGAGAAGAAGCACCAGCAAGAAGAAAATAAAAAACGATCGCGCTGGTTCTACTGCCAGTTACAACTTAAGTTGAGTTACCAGAAGTGGAAACACTGCTCTGTGCTGCTGCTGCTGCTGCTGCTGCAGCAGGCGTCGTCGTGGCTTTTAAAAAAGGAGAATTGTGAACTGGAGAATACAGAAAGAGGGAGAGAGGGAGAGGGAGAAGTTAGAGAAAGAGAGAAATTGCAGNGGTGGAGGTGGAGGTGGAGGTGGAGGTGGAGCTGGTACAGGCAGAAAGCTGTCGTACAGTGCAAGAAGTAGAAGAAGAAGTGGTAGTAGTGGTGGTGGTAGAAGAAGCTGGCTGGCAAGCGAGCACTTGGCGTCGGCGGTGGTTTGGGTGCTATGTATACTAGTATGCTCTTCCATCCTCTAAACACACAGTCAGTCTGTCTGTCTGAACTTATCAGAGAGTGAGAGGGAACCGCAAGCGCAAAAGCGAGACTCAAATGCCGACCAGCTGCGCTACCAGAGAAAGGGAAGAAACACT
>NW_016223207.1:0-1434 GCF_001687245.7 Rhagoletis zephyria
AAAGTTATAATACCCTTGTGCACAAGTGCGCTCGGGTATAAAAATGCTCGTACATCTCGTCGCTACCATGTCTAACTATCGATTGTGAAAATCTGCACTTTTCAAAATTTTGATTTGCCACTAATAATTTTATTTCGTATAGCAACATTGCGTAAGTTATTGTTTTTGACAACTTATTTGTTGGTTAATGACTGCAAATAGTTTTATAGAAAATTAGATACGAGAAATAATACTTTCATAAAAATTTAAGTACATACATAGATTTAAAAAGCTGCTTGAATACAAAAGTTTTATGAAAATGTCACATTAACAGGTCTATTCTGCGGTGGTAATAAAAAGTTTGTAACCGGTAAATAAAGTTCCTGTCAATTTTTAAACCCTTTTCGCATTCTGTATACTCTTGTAACCGGTGAATTTTGTTACCATCTCATAAGCTGGTAACAAATTATTGCCCCGTGAAATATGCAATCCCAGGATTTGCACCTATCTTCATAGCTGAATTGCTGAATATTTTAACTGCATTACCAACGTACCTAGAATCGCGGTGACAAGAACTGGTAACATTTTTTGGTAATACAATTTTCCGGTTACAAAATCTTCGGTAACGTGCAGAATAGACCTGTTAACAACTGTCTAAGTCTACGTTATTTTTTATAAATAAGGCCGTAAACATTTCCTTACATCGTCAAATTCCATATTCTACTCTTTCAATTTCACTGACCAGCGCCGCAAACGATATCAACTAGTAGGCTAACAACCAGAATTGAAATTTAATACGCAAGTACTTACCGTACTGCAAGTATACATAGAGTAGATTTGCTACTCCCTTTTGGCAGCAGCAAATATCTCTCGTACGCGATAAGAGAAAGTAGAGTACCTACTTTGGTGGAGTAATAGCAAGTACGTCAAGTATTTACTCTCTCAACGCCAAGTAGGGTATGTATACGGAAAAAGAGTAACCATGTGTTGGGAGTAGAGTACAATGCAAGGAGTACTTATTGGACGAAATGCGGTAAATACACTTGCGCTGGACTCTAGTATGTATGTATGTACAGTAGGGTGTCCCAGAATTTTCTCGGGAAATATGTATAGTTACGGTGACCTTATTTATGGCAGCCGAATACGGGACAAAAAATAATTTTGCCTCTTTTTTCCACAAAAGCTAGAGGATTTTAAAACCTTTTTCAATGATCCTAGATTTATAGGCTCTAAAACAGCATTTTTTTTGGCATATATGGGCAAATCTAAAAAACAGGTAACCTTGGTGTTTTTTAGCTTTATTTTCACTGTTGGAAACTATATCAAGCTGGTTGCTTTTGGATATAATTCATTGACGTATACTTGAAGCCTCAAAAAAAATTTGGATCAATTTGCGCATAACTTTTGAATTATAGGTGTTTAAATAAAACATAATAATGTAAACAAGTGAATTTT
>NW_016223208.1:0-1434 GCF_001687245.7 Rhagoletis zephyria
AATATTCTTATTAAGTCTCATCAAAAAAATTCCTTGTCGTTTAAAGAATTAAGGGAATGCTGACATAAGCTAGTATTCCATACGATCACAGATATAATCTAAACAATAACTTACTTCAGCGAATACAAATTTTCATTATTTTTTTTTTTTAATTGCAAGTTTGAGCCCCTAATTTTATTTTATCTCTTAGCTTCATCTTTGCTTTAGTACATTAAACTCTTATACTCACTGGTCCGCGCTTGAGTATTCACATACTTAATACGATGGCAATACTCAGAGCGGCGAAACTAAATAAGATGAAGAGAATACCAGAGCAACTAAATACCCACACAAATTATCCTCGAATAAAAATGCGTAGGAGTTAAATTCCTTGAGTTAAATGTAACGAACTGGCTGATGCGATTCTTGATCCGAGGACTTATCCACCTATTTTCCCATTCACAGAAGAGAAATCTTAAATACTCAAGGGTTCTTAAACCGCTGGGAAATAGTTAAACGAGGAGTTTCTGATTGCGTCGACAGGGAGGGGGGAAAAAGTGCCCCCGCTCCAGCAGAAAAGAAGTCTTTACGCTATTTTAAGTTTAAATAAATTCTTTTTTAAGCGGTGAAAAATAAACGTTTTAAATTTCGTTTACTATTTCCGAATTTTTTCCGCAAAATATTTATTTATTTCAATTACAGGACAGTTGGCTTGGCAGAATCTTCACTACTCTTTTTGGGAATGTTTTACGAAGACGAAAAAAATTCTTGAGATTATTGTGTTTGATTATTATAAAAAATAACTAAAAAATCGTTTTTTTTTTAATCTACTCTTTTCAGAAAGCTTCAAATTTTCTGTTTCTGAATTTTTTCAGTCATTTATTAACTTCTATGCAAGGACTGCCGCTTTATCAGAATCCCCACAACTTTTTGTAGAATGTTTTATGACGTAGGAAAACTTAAATTCCTAAAAAAATATTAAAATTGTTTAGATAATGAACAAGTAATTTTTAAACAAAAAACACAACCGATTTCAATTCTCATAAAAAAAAAAATTAGGAGTACCGTTAATTTCTTCAAGTTCCAACTATTGGGTCTAAACCAATGGGACCACCCTTGAGGTACGACTTTCCGATAGCAAAAGAATTATCGAAATCGGTTGACGTGGTCCTAAAAAAAAATACTCCGATGAATAAATAACCTCCTCCTTTTTGTGAAGTCGGTTAAAAAGTGAATTTCGCCCAACATCCATATTTTCAGCTTCGAACTCATACTCTATCAAGCATAGGGGCTCAGAATTAGTAGAATAAAATTTAATTTAATTAGTACATATGTACAAAGAAGACTGTCCATTTTGCTAAAGTAATTTTTATGTAACAATATCACGTTTACCCACTACAACCGCCTTGGATTAAACGCGCCAATTCCAAGCGCATAACCGCAAAAATAACAGTA
>NW_016223209.1:0-1434 GCF_001687245.7 Rhagoletis zephyria
GTCAATGTGTAGGTATGTTTTTAAAAGTATGTTCAGATAGGCCACTAATCGAGCAATTAGCCAAACTTTTGCGCTAATTGTGCTCGATTTATTATACAAAATTTCAAATCTTAATTGAGTTCTATTTGAATGAATTTTTTCATGCAACCCTGCTGGGTATGTTTAATTTTGACCTTAAGGTATACTGAACAAAAAGCTATCTGGTGGTTTCTGGTCCACTTTTACAGCTCATCTTCCATAGGGGATGGAAAATCTAATTTCACATCAGCGGAAAAACTTTACCTAAAAGTAGACAAATGCACTTAAAATATAAACTTTATAATTTTATATGTATATACTAAAGAAAATAAACTTGGATACCAATCAGCTTCTGGACTCAAATTAAATAAATTTGGTTATAAAACGAANTAAAAGAAATATTGGCCGTCTTTCAGACATATTCAACCATGGTTACGTTACTTTGTATGCTCCTCCACGAAGGCGGGAGACTATTAGACAAGTTACCCACACCGGAAAATGCGCAGAAATGTGATTAAAAAAAATCACTGGTTTCCTGAAAAGTTATTTGACTACATTCCAAATGTACCTAAAATGGTGGGTTTGTACCGAATATACTTTCATAGTAAATAAAGGCACAATTGTACCAACTTTTTAATCGCAGTAGCTAATCAAGCTGCTGACTGCGGGGGAACACTAAGAAACGGTAGCTAAATTAAATGGTTAATTGTCTCAATTAAATTTCAGTCTGAACTTAATATAAAGTTACTTTACTAGTTTACTTCTTTATTGCGCAGTTGTTCTGACTTATGGCTAGACTGGGAAATAAGAATTAGATGCTTACTGTAGCCAGAAATCTTATGCGAATTAGTCTCTTGAATGTCTACCATGCAAGTGCATATATAAGGAAAATTTTCATGGAAAAAGTTAGCGATTACTGTTTTCATAACGTTTTCATAATATCTATGGCAAATCTATGTATTTTGAAAGCCGTTTTTTCGTGTTCGCAAAACTCGAGAACGGCTAAACCGATTTCTTCTGAAATTTCGGACACCTGCCGCACACGTCCCAAGGATGGTTATGAGCTAAAAAAACTTCCGATACGGGCGTGGCACCTCCCATACAAACCGAAATTTCGATACTGCATATCTCTGGAAACCTTCATGATAGAGTACTAGAACTTGGTACGGGGATATACAAAATTAATCGCATACTCTTGGAGAAATTGGAAAAGAAGGCGCGGCACCTCCCATACAAACCGAATTTTTCATACTGCATCTCTGGAAATGTTGCCGGTAGAGGACTGGAACTTGGTATTAAGGTATATGAAATCAATCGCATACTCTTTGAGGAAAATTGGACCTATTGAAAAAGAGGGCGTGACACCGCCCATACAAACCGAGTTTTTATGCTGCATATATGGAGATATGTATGTAC
>NW_016223210.1:0-1434 GCF_001687245.7 Rhagoletis zephyria
CTGGCAACGCACCTCTCGATTCGCCTATTCAAATCTGGTAGAAAAAATTATTTTCCTAGCGCTTCTTTCATTTTTTCGGCCCAAAAATGTCATCGTTCGTGAGCCTCACGTATTATGGGCGTCCTCATGACATCTTGAATGACAAATAGAACATTACCATTCAAAACTTTATATGCAATACCATGTTGTAGCGTCAAATCTTTGTATGGTCCATTTTTAAGCATCTCAACAATAGCACTTAAGCTTTCATCTTCTTTTTGTGCATCCGGTAATCGTTTTAACAGCTGGTTTTCGTTTTGAAGACACATAACCTCGATGCTCCACCCAATAGTCGAACACTTCTAACAGCAGTGCCCACTCAGCGACTCTCGTTGTAAGATCTCTTTACTGGATGACACACTCGAATGCTTTACAATCGGACACTATTTTGAACCTTTGTCTAAGCAGAGAAATTCTCAAATTTTTCACTGAATCGATTACAGCTAGCATCTCTAGTTCGTAGCTGGAGTAATTCATTTCTGCGTTGGTTTTGCACTTGCTCATAAAGAATAACGGATGTAAAGNGAATGCATGGGTAGCAAGCAGCGAAATTATGTATCAAATACAATAACAAGAGACAGCAGAAAAAAATGAAGTGAGCGAGATGAGAGGAATGAGAGAAATATGTAGCAATTCCAACAACAAAACAACTAGCACAGGGTCGCATATATCTTGCTATGCTATTTTGCAAAATATATACATGGGTTTCGACGTTGCATATTTTGCAGCGATAGGAAATGTCGTTTCCCATGTATTTTGTTGTTGTGTGTTTGCAAGTTATGCAATCCATGCAATCCGTGCTACGTGCAATGGCTTTGCAAGATTTGGAGAATACCCCTATTGTCTTCATCACACACCTGCAGCAATAATGCACCGTACCCTTGCTTGCTCGCATCAGTGTGCAGCTCTGTTGTGGCACCATACTTGAAGATCCTTAATATTGGTTTAGATGTTAGAGAATTCTTCAAATCGTTCAGAGCTGATAACTTGTCTAAGTAAAGTTGAATACGAACTTCTTTCTTCGTTACTTCAGTCAATGGCTTTTCGTGCACTGAGAAGTTGAGGATATACTTCCTAAAATATCCACCCAGACCCAAAAAGATTTTTTGATGTTTTACAATAGACGGCACCGGAGAATTGATGACTGCGTTTACATTGCTAATGATGGTGCAACTGTACCTTTGTGGATTTTGTAGCCTAAGTAATCGACTTCTTGCACTGAAAATAAAATCTGCGCAAATATAAAAAAAAATTGCGTACATACATGTTACGAAATTTTTCGTCATTTTTAGACACGACCGTTTTCGTACATACTACGAAAATATGAGGCATCAGATCTGTAGGACATTTTACGAATGTATTCGTACTATTTACTTACGAATTTCGTAATATTTA
>NW_016223211.1:0-1434 GCF_001687245.7 Rhagoletis zephyria
CACTTATTGAGTGTCAACATTTTTATGTTTATTACCCTTAAGTGCAGAAGCTGTTCAATTACCGTTATGGCAGTTACACACGCACAAAATGTTACCGTCACTCCGCAGCTTAAATTTCTACTCAAATTCCTACCTCCATAGCCTCACCTTTTTACTAGAACTGCATGACCATACATTAGGCATACGACTTCTTTTTTATAAACCCTTATTTAGCTTGCTATGTACGTATGTATGTAATTAAGTTTGTTTGGGTGATATTTGGAATATATATGTACTATGTCCTACATGGGAGGAAATGAAATTTGGAAAACCTATATTTATGGTCTGATTTATGGCGTTTTCTTTTCCGCCGACAAATGTTGCCTCCTCATTGAACTCTGCCCATAAATACTAAGAAGAGGGCAATGAAAACGCAATATTTTTCGTAGGAAAGAAAACGCCCTTAGTTTGTGTTTATAATACGTACTTATATACGTATTAATTTCATGAAAAAGAATACGTGAACAAAAAAATAGACGATAGGTGGCGCAGAAGCTGATATATTTGGGAGGCCCGCATTTATGGTCCGATTTGGTTCATATTTAGAAAACTTGTTTCAAATATTTTTTATTATTAACTTATTTTAATTGAATATGCCGACGAGGAGAGGATGATGAAAGATGTAAAACCAAAAGATTATGGTCAAAAATTTAGTACAAAACGTTCCCAGAGAGGACTACAAAAACGAAAAACATTTGACATNACATTTGGTCATGTATATATAAAGCATGCAGATCCACATACAAAAATTCCATACATATTTATATGGAAAATTCGAAGTAAACCGATTCAAAAAGAAAAAAACATATACATAGAGACTAATTTTGTATCACTGTAATAATACGGCTGATACGTCATTTTACATATATGTATATGTGTATATGCGGCCGCTGCGATGAAGTCTTCTAACCGCACTACAATTCCGCAGGGCTTGGATTCGAGCCCAGCTTCTGATCAACATAAAAAAAAAAACAGAAAACAAAATGTTTTCCAATGGGACATCCCGGAGTGTATTTCTGCTCTGAAAAACAGCTTCTAATAAATATACAATCGCCGTTCGGATTTCATGTAAAAGTGGAAGTCCCTCCCCTTTGTATGAAAATATCAAGGCGCACACCACAAACTGAATGAGAAGCGCGGCCAAATACTTAGCAAACTTGTAAGCGACAATCCATTATTATGAATATGTATGTATGTATGCACGTTTTTTTGTATTTTGTTTTCTTTCTCGGAACCAAATTTTAACAAAATAGTTGTTTTGGTGGGTTTTTTGTCATTCCTCAGCCTCTCCTGTTATGTATACTTATATGTATACGTATGGAAGAAAGTCATATGCCTAATGTAGATACATACATATAGATATGTATTTAAGTTTATGCAGGCAAATTCTTAATA
>NW_016223212.1:0-1434 GCF_001687245.7 Rhagoletis zephyria
ATGAGCAAGAAAAAATTTAAATTAATTTAACAAATTAATAACATATATAATTTTAAGAGAATACATTAACATATAATTAAATTAATTGCAATGAAATTTTGACTGCTTTGTTGTCGGTTGAATTCCACCAATGTCCTTTGTAGGACAATGTCGGTTATATGTCACCAAAAACCATTGCAGGATCCTGTCGGCTGAATGTCACCAATGTCCTTTGTAGGACAATGTCGCTTTAATGAACGCTTGGCAGCGAATGCTTTGAGCACTAGATTTAACATGATTCAATAATACAAGGTTGGATAACCTGGCAGTTGTCTCGCTCCCGCATTCTGCCTTAGCCTGTGTTGCCTTCTTTTTTGATTTGTAGAAGCTACTACTAAAATACAAGGAGAAATATTGTCTTCGTATAAAAAGTTCAACAGGCAACACTGCCGATATTTTCATGGATTGTTTCGTCGAAATTCATTTTCTTATTGGGTAAATTCAAGTAAGTATAGCAAAAAAATCAAAAATAATGGAAATGTTTTCAATTACAACAATAATTTACATATTTATGTGCAGGCTACCGGAGTTATTCATAATTTGTATTCAAAAAGTAGCGTTTTACAACAAGTGCAGCCGTTGCAAGTAAGTTTTGCATACTAGGATCCCTGTGTGTCCGTCCACGTATGACTAGTGCAGAAAATATAAATATGAATAAATATATTCTCTTGTGAAGGTCAGGATCACTTGGGTGTCCGTCCACGTTTGCTGGTGCATGTATTTTTACCACTGCAGCGTTTGGGTTGGTCAAGTGCAGCCTTTGCATATTTACAAGTAAGTATACCACTCCATAAAAGCGAAAGTGGAAATATTAATAAAGATATTCTCTCGTGCTCATTGGGACTGATTGCAGAAAAAAGTACACAACATTACAAAAAATTAACATTTAAAAAAAAACGAAATGTAATTAAATTGCGATATTGAAGACATATTTTTAAAGTTTAACTGATATAATGATTAACAAGACTGATTGGAGAAGTAAAAAACATTCCGCCAAAATTCNTTAAAAACCCAAATGTAATTAAATTACGATATTGAAGACTTATTTTTAAAGTTTAACCAATATAATGATTAACAAGACTGATTGGAGAAAAAAGTAGAAAACATAAAAAAAAAAGATTTTTAAATAACCAAATGTAATTAAATTACGATATTGAAGATCTAACTTTTAAATGTAACCATTATAATGATTAGCAAGACTGATTGGAGAAAATAGTAGAAAACGTTACTAAAAAATTTAAATTTTTAAAAAACCAAATGTAATTCAATTTAAGATATTGAACATGTAATCTTTAAATGCAACAAATATAATAATTTTTAAAAGATTAACTTATATGCATTAAATCAATTGCATCTTTACTATTTGTATAATTCTTATTAATTTTTAATATTTAT
>NW_016223213.1:0-1434 GCF_001687245.7 Rhagoletis zephyria
CGGACTTTTGGGTTGAACCTGGCTTAAATTGAAATTGCTCTCACTGCCACTACCACCATCATCACCATCAACTACTACTTAAACACCTGGACACTGACCGGATCGAGCAGCTCAGACCAGTATTCTCTCTCTTTTTTATGGCACCACCACCACCGGCAGTGTTTGTCATCTAGAGAAGTGCAGTATTATTCTTCTTCTGCTTTCCACACATTTTCGACCCCCAACTTTGGGTAAGCTCTCGCTGCAGATTATTTGTGCATGTGCGTGTGTGTGTATTTATTTTACGTAAATTGTCAAAACCTTTTTTCTTTTTTTGCTTTCTTTTCTTTCTCCAAACAGACAGTTTTTGACTTGTTCTCTCTCCAGTTTATGACCTCAACCTCACTCTGTTGATAATCTCATCTTTTGCCATATAAAGTCGTCCCCTGGATCTTCCAACTTCTCCCTATTCCATTCCCTTCTTCTTCTTCCACTGAGACTTACAGTTCTGCGCCGGTGCTTCAAAATGTAACCTGTTCGAGAATGCACCATTTGCCTGACTACTACCAACTTCATCATCACCTTCACATCTTTCCTGCTGCAGAAACTAAATCGATTGAGAATATTGTGAAAATATAACCTCCATCAGGAAACAGTGCCCAACAGGTGTGATGAACTTTTATCGATGATTGACTTTTTCTGTTTCTCTCAGTCTCTATTTTTCCCCTCACCGAGTAGCTCACTTTCAATCCCCCTCTTTTAGCTGCAACTCGTTTTGCCAATGCTCGAGATTTTTCCCTTTGCTCTTCTTTCCCCCTTTTCCTTTTTCAACTGGCTCTCTTTGCAGATCACTAGCAGCAAAACAAGTTCACTTGCACCAATCAGAGTTAGTCGTTAAGCAGTTAAGCAGATTTTCCATTGCCATTTCTGACGTAATCTCTGCAAATCTGTGACTTGAAGAAGCTGTGCTGTGATGTGATGTGCATTCCTTCCCTCTCTTTCAGTTCCCTCTACTCTTGTTTGGTAGCCTTTAGCCAGTCTGTAAAATCTTCCACTGACCACTTTCACCCCCTCATCCCCCAATATCTCCGGATATTTATGGTATTTATATCATAAATTGTTTTGCTAAGCAAATAGACAGTGGCCAAAGCAGTGTGTCCTCTCTTCTCTTCCTCAATCATCGAGTGTGTACTTGTGTTTTCCCCAATTTTTCCTCGTTAGTCAGACCTACTGACTGACTAACTAACCAAAATCACTCGGTGTGTGTAGTTTGGACTCATTTTATTATTTCTTTTTCAGTGTTTAGACATGTGACTGTCCTAATGGTGCTCTACTCGATGCATTCCATTACCACTAACTCACCTTTTTTGCTTACCTTTTCTTTTTCTTCTTCTTTTTCCTCCTCTTTTGCAGTGTACTCCCCTCAACTCTTCGCTGCACACCAGAGCTTTTCTA
>NW_016223214.1:0-1434 GCF_001687245.7 Rhagoletis zephyria
TTTGTCTGCAGTTTGCTTGGACACACCTGTCGCCCAACATACATACATAGCTAAATAGAAAATTTAATATCACAGACATCCCCTTCTCCTTTTCCCCTGCGAGATTTACTAAGCACCACCGATCGGCTAACCAACTAACCAACAGGTAATGCCTTTCCTTGTTGCTTTCGTTAACTTACAGACAGACAAGTACATTTGTACCTAGATACATTCATATTTGTGGTTAGTTACGCTTGAAATACGAAGCCACGCTGTTCGCATCAGCCGGTTGTTTAAAGTTACATATTTGTGGTTAAATCTGGATTTATCTCTGTCACATCGTCCTAAAGTCCGTCCGTACTCAGCNTGTGTATAACATATAGCTTTTTTTAATAACCGAGTTTATATGGAGTGTAATGGAGCATAGTTTATCGTTACTCCGGGTAGAAAGCAGGATGCTGGAAAATAACCCAGGCCTGGTTGTGAATTTGAATCGCGACCCGTCACGTGAAAAAAAGTTCCAGTGAATCTTTTGATGACGACCACAACGAAATTTCGGAGAACTACAATTTGAGGTCACGCAACTATTTTGTATTTGACCTTGCGACATCTACTACTACTAACATTTAAAAGAAGCGCGAATATTAAGTATGTCGCATTTGTGGTGAGAGGACGACTCCGTCGACGAGTACTGTTTCGAGCAAGTCTTGAAACGGTCCTGAAATTTTCCCTTATTAGTCTGAAACCGATTCCACGTCCCGAAATGAAACCGAACTAGTCCCAAAATTGTCTAAAACTAGTCTAAAAATGGTCCTGAAATAGTCGCGAACCAGCCCCGAAATGAGCTCGAACAAGTCTTGAAGCAGTCCCGAAATAGTCTCAAATGATCTAGAACTAGCCCTAAAATGGTCCCGAAATAAGATCCAAGTAGTTCTGAAAAGGTACTGAACTAGTGGCAAAGCAACGCTAAACCAGTCCACAAATAATCCGGAAATTGTCTTGAATTATGTAGTCTAGAAATTGTTCACAACTATGCCCACACTGATCCTCAAATACTTGTGAACTAGACCCGAAACGATTCTGAATGAGCTACGAAATGATCCCGAACTATTTAGTTCCAAAATCATACCCAACTAGGCATGAACTAGTTCCACGACGAGTAATGTCAATCACCCCATTGAAATTCTCCAATATCTCGTTTATTTGCGCAGTCATGCCTAGGCCGCAAAAACATAAAGCTTACAAAGCCACTCTGCAATCGGGCCCAACGCAAAGCAAGACGAATTTTTGTGAAAAAATTGAGATGCTAAAACACGTAATGCAATGAGCTTGAAATGATGGCAGTCAGGAAAACACCCTGGAAATTTTATCAGAAAGATAGGCAACTAAAAGAAGGTTTAAGGAGAAGGAAAATATTGGTAGGAAGGAACACGTCGGTCTTGAACCGATGGTTAA
>NW_016223215.1:0-1434 GCF_001687245.7 Rhagoletis zephyria
GCAGTCAGAATCAAGCAGAAAATTAGCTCGATTGGTTTTTTATCTTTTTTTGCTTTTTCTAGGCTACTTTCAAGTGCCATCGTGATCACCACTGCCGCCACCGCCACTAGAAAAAAACAAAAGTGAAGGGAAGAAACTTTCAAACGACGTCAAGTTAATCTAATTTTAAGAGGCCACTTCTTACACTTGCCTTTCTGCTTTCCTTCTGTTGCCCTTTTCTGATTGCTAATGACCAACAACTGACTGACTGTTATCCAGAATTCGATAGTCAAAAAGAAAATAAACAAAAAAAGTTTTTTTTGTCAAATAAAGTTGGCTTTTATTTCAGCCCGTCAATGTTGACTTTGCAAGGCTACATCGATGTTTGTAACGCACTTAATTGTACTTTTATTATTATTACTGGCATTATCATTTGTTCAATTTGATGTACCTGATTTCAAATGCTACCAACTGCAAATTTACCTAGAATCAGTCAACGTTAATAAAAGAGTTTTTTTGTTATACTTAAAATTTTGAATTTGATGATTTTGTTTTTGTTAAAATAACACATTGATAAGAGTTGTCGTTAAAAAAAATAACAATTTTTTAAATTTTGTGAACAAAACATAATTATTTAAAGTTAAATAAAAAGTTAAAATCAATAAAAAAAACTTATTTTGAGTAAATTAGTAAACGGAAAACAGATTTTAAATGTGTCAAAACACATAAACCCTAGATACTTTTTGACAAAAAAGTTGTTTTTAAACAAAAATAAATAGTTTTTAGATATCATAAACGTAAAACTTTTAGCGGTTCAAATGTTGATCATTACCAATGACAATAAATTTAAAAAGTTTGAACACGTTTCTAGGAAAATAATGAGTTTTTATTGTCAATTAAATTTAATCATGAGATAAATCACACTTTGATTTAAGAAAAAGTAATTTTAATTCAAAATAAAAAATCACAAGGCACAATCTGGTACAAGTACACTTTGGGCATGACAACAACAAAAAAAACTTTTTTGTCATATATAAACAGACAAACTTTTGCTGTTTTTTTTCCGGTCGCCCATTTTATATTGAATAAAATTAAAACTTTAAAACGATTATTATCAAGTATGGCTGCTCATGCTATTGACCAATTGACTACGGCCATTTGGAAATTTGCTGTTAATTTCTTTGGCAATTTGCTCACCCACCTTTCCGTCTTCTATTTTGACCTTGACCCGATCAAGGACCTAGGCACAGGAAACTCAGTGGCCGACATTGAGAAACTTTACTCTACAAATCCTCAATCTCAACTAAAAGATTACGGCTTGTTCCCCACTCCCTTCAACTTCAACTACCTGATCCCACTGCTGTGCGCCCTGGCCATCAATTTGGACAGTCTCTTTCTGGTCTTTGTACAGAACGGCGGTCGGTACAATGCCAGCGGCATGCCCGAACTCTTCAC
>NW_016223216.1:0-1434 GCF_001687245.7 Rhagoletis zephyria
GTTCTGTCACTTCTGTGGAAACGTCGAAGATAACGTGTACCACACATTCCACACACACCTGCGAACACTTCTTGATTTCGCGCAGAATGTTGGAAGAAAGACACGGNGTGAAATTCGTACTCCGCTGCAAACGAGAGGACGGTTGTCTACTGAGGACACCCGATTGAAACGCCCCTACAAAAGAGCAGCCCCAAGGCTCTAGCAGCGCGCTCCTGCATCTGAAGACATGCAGAATCGCGGTGCCAGATGCGGGATTCTTGAGCGGGCGGTGTGGGAGTTTGGGTTTTAGTGGGTAGCCCAACACGCTTCGGTGGGAGTCCCACACTCGGGGAAGGAAGTATAGAGACTAGCGCCCCGGTCAGTGCATAAAGCATCTCCCTCTCCTACGAAAAAAAAATTATAATAATCCCAACGGGTTTTACCCACCATTCCCGCCCATCCGTATGAGGGGCGCAGTCCGCATGACGTACGAAACCAATATTTTCAATTTTTGCGCCGAGTCACGATGGGTAGGAGTTTGTTAAGTGTCGAGATCTAAAACTAACTAAATTCAGAACTAAATTCATTAGCTGATTTTATGTCTTTATGTTAATAATTCATTTATTGAGAGGATAGTATCGCTTTCTCAATACTGAAAAGCGAATCAGAAATGTGCTGGAATGAGAGTTCAAATCCTGGCATAAGCAACGGAGTGGCTCGTGTAATTCAAAATTAGTTTTACAAGTTTTGAAAAATAGGGGATAAAGGTGTCTTCATACACGGGAGGGAATATTAAGGCTAACTTCACCCAGATGAAGCGGACTTGAAATTGAGCCTGTCAGTAATTTCACCACAAAAATTGTGCCAAGCATTTCCCTGCGACTGGCAAGTGTAGGAAGATTAATAATAATATTATTATCCGTTAGATTGACCAGATTCTACTTATCAAGCGTATTAATTGGGTAATGAGATCTCCAGAAACGTAGATTTTGAGTTACTTCTCTATATTACTAAACGTGCTATATGACGTTTTCTTTTCTCGAAAGAAGGCTGTACTTATTCTGCCCAGAGTTAGCGCTGTCAAATTTTCAGGTTCTTTTCTCAAGATTTTACACGGCGTCGCGTTCTTTTCTCAGCGAATTGCGCTCTGATCCGGCTAAAGTGCTGCCGTTTCTACCCTCAAATAAACGTGAGGGTGAGAGTTACACGCTTGATTCTTAATTTATGCTTGTAAAAAATGAGTGTTTGCTGTGAAATTAATAAGAGACTTACAGTGCAAGTGAATAAATCCGTATTATTAAGTTCTATAAATGAACTTCTGATGGAGTAGCACATTTTGTTTCATTCTCATATAAAGAACGCAACATTAGGTCCATTCAATAACTTTTCCAGTAATCTCGAATTCGCTCTCTTGCAAATATTTTGGGTTATTGAATGCATTTCCAGTAAAAACTT
>NW_016223218.1:0-1434 GCF_001687245.7 Rhagoletis zephyria
TAACAGTAGCTCGGCATGCTAATGAGTGGCCATTGGCAAACTTTTTTTTGCCTTTTTTGCTCCGTTTTTTAGCACTACTAAGCTGCTGCTGCTAATGAAGGTTGTTGTCAAGATTTTATTTGATTTTTCCGTCAACTTTTTGTTGCTAAATTTGTTTACTGACGTGTTAGCAAGAGTGAGCATCCCACGTGAGCATCGTCATCATCACTAATTTTTATTGAGCAATATTTTTTATGTAACAAGTATTCTCGATAAGTGAAAAACTTTATAATATCTTTTTGTTCTTCTTCTTTTGCACCTGTTAATTGTTTCTTTTTTATACTTGCACACAACAGCATAATTGTTTCTTTTGTTGTGCAAACACTTGGCAGATTTTTACTTTCTATATAGTTCTGGAACATTAAAACTAAATACTGCCTTTACTTTTGATTGTAATCAGAGACACAAACAAAAAAACAAAAGCAAGCAAGGAAGATTGAGTTCGAGACGATAAGGTTAAGAAAAAAGAATAATCAAGTTTAGCCCAATTAATCATTTTTTCAAATAAGTAAGCAGTATGTAACAAATGCAATCGAGTGAAAACAAAGACAAATAACGGTACTTCAACTTAAAAAATCTTTTAAAAACATTTTTTAGTTTTAAAAATTAGCCATGCAACAGGTGGTTGTTGAACAAACATAATAACTGGTCAACACTGTTTCATCAACAACTGCGTGGTTGGCAAAACTCCTGACTCTTGTATTATTTGCATAAACGGCGCTCTCTCACTCTTGTACATTTACCTATGCGCTAAATGCCCTTTTCCGCCCCCTCTTGCCTTAATCTTGTGCACCCAAATATACAAGCGCCTTTGCTAATTTGCTGCTGCTGTTGTTGATGATGATGCTTTCACTTTTACCGCACACACACACACACGCTTCTTCACTCCTCTTCTTTTTCTTCTTTTTTACTTTTCACTGTTGAACGTTAAAAAGTTTTTAGCCGTCGTTTNGTTAAAAAGTTTTCAGCCGTCTGTCAGCGTTTGCACAAAAAGTAAACGGTGCTGGTTGTCGGCTGGATGGCTGTCCATCTCCGCAGACACTGCAACAAGCTGAATGCAAATTCATCGGCAATTTGCCACCACCATCACCACCATCGCCGACATCACACAACTTTAACGTAAGCTAACGGTAAATTAGTTTAGCTCGCGCTCTCACTTTTTTAATCCTGTGCAGCAATTTTTTTTGTTTCTTTTTCTTTACAACTCATCTAACACGCGTCCAACACACACTGATCTCCACTGCTCTGCTGCTCGTCCAATTATCCAATTATCAGCTGCCCTGCACNGAAGGAGAAAGGGGAAAAATGTGTCTGAAACATGCAAAGTTAAAAAAGAGTTGAGAGAAGAGATTGCTAATTTTGAACAGCAAATTGAGTCAGTGGTGTTGACGGTGA
>NW_016223220.1:0-1434 GCF_001687245.7 Rhagoletis zephyria
TACCTTTTTAGAAAATTAACTTTTGTTCAGTCCTCTCGCACGTATAATAATATAATCCCAAAATATAAAACATTAACGGCCTCCAGACTGTTCTTTGTTATTGCCATCAGACAATGGAATTCGCTACCAATTTCTGTTAAAAGCATTAAATCAGAGAGATGTTTCAAAACGGCAATTACATATATTTTTACTTAGAAACCTATGTGCCTCCCTCTCTTAACTTCTTCANATTTTGTAAATGAGGCCATAAGAGCTTAGGGGGAGAGTTACAACACAAAAATACATTTAAGGCGCAGCGAAGCACGCCGGGTAATTGCTAGTAAATAATAAAATAACAATCATGGCGACCTAGTGACCGATGTCCACNAAGACTATATGTCTTACCGTACATCTGTCATAAATAAAATAGTAAATAATAAATAATAAAATAACAATCATGGCGACCTAGTGACCGATGTCCACAACGTACTCAAATTATGGAGGGAACACTTTTCGACCCTTTTGAATGGCAGAAACGCTGAAAGAAGTGGAGAACAACTACCCGAGTCCCCAGTCGATGAAAATAGAGTCGATATCCCAGCGCCTGATTATGATGAGGTACGAATAGCGATTATGCTGATGAAAAGTAACAAAGCTGCTTGAGCTGACGGCCTGTCAGCTGAGATACTCAAAGATGGCAAAGAGCTAATGAGGTGCATGCCCGACGACTGGAATTCAAGTGCGCTCTGCCCAATCCACAAGAAAAGCGACCCCGCCATGCGTGCCAACTACCGCGGGATCAGCCTTCTAAGCATAGGGTGCAAGTTCTTATCGAATGTATTATGTGAAAGACTGAATACCACCGTCGATGAACTGATTGGACCTTATCAATGTGGCTTTAGACCTGGAAAATCCACCAGAGACCAGGTATTCACAATACACCAAATCCTGGAAAAGACCCATGAGAAAAGGATCGACACTCACCACCTATTCGTCGACTTTAAAGCCGACAGCACTGAAAGGAGTTGCCTTTATGCCGCTATGTCTTATTAAGGGTCCGGATATTCCAGGTGCATACCCTTAAATCATAGTCCTTTATACGTTTGCCGTGGTCGTCATCAGAAAAAGGGGGTCTCATCCGAGGCTGTTTTTTTCTTTTCATTGGGCGGGGTCTTAACGTGGCGGGACCCAAACCCAGCGCATGCGAAGTTTTACGCCTTCTCACTTTAGATCGCTCCCAAACGGGTGTTTGGTTGCTACCCAGAGGATACGTGGATATAAATATCCGGACGTTGTGAGCTGCGATTTGAACCGTACGCACAAGAATCGCTTCTGGCCACTTCCAGGTGAATGGCAGTCAAAAGTTTTCCACTTCTGCGCACGGAACCATCCTCTGGTGGTATTGCTCAACGTCATTTTACACAGCCGTATGAGTTTTGAGGGGATGCCAAATTG
>NW_016223221.1:0-1434 GCF_001687245.7 Rhagoletis zephyria
TTTCAGTTCTGCTCTCCCCATTTCCCGTTTTATTATTATTTTTTTTTTTATTATATTTTTCGCTACCTGTATACGAACTTTAAAGTTATAAAGTAAAAAATATGCATACCCCAGACTTTTTGACGATATTGTTTATTCATATTTCCCATACCATGTTTTTCTGATGTTTTATAAAAATATGGTTCATTCAACGGCAAAAACCACAAGAATCCATTTTTATTTTTTTTTAATTTCATACAGAACTCTTGAAATGCAAGAAATTTTCGAATTTTCTATTCGATTTCATAGTGATATCAGAAATTGTGTGTATACAGTTTCGTAGTTTTTGTTGGCTCTAACCAATGATACGATTTGTTGGAGATGCGGTACGAATGAGGAGACTACGTAACAAATTCTCTGTGAGTGTTCAACCCTAGCAGGCTACGAATTAGTCTCCTGGAAGTAGGATTTCAGCCAATTCTGGAGGCAGCTACCTAAGTTGTGTTCCAGTTTGCCAATAGGGCTGCCATGATATTCAACATTTCTCCTGGTTTCCAGAGATAAGCTGTGTGATTTGGTCATCTTTTTTGTGGTAGCGCTATGGAACTTAATGAGCTGAAATGAAAGACCGGAAGTACGTTCTTTGATTTGTCTATCTCAATGTTAGGTTTCGTATTCATATTTTTCTTATGTTGTTGATATCGCTATCGATATCGATTAGATATTTATGCAATCGAGCGCTGTTGGAGAGTTTGCAGCCTCGTCGTCTCATCGATATATTTTAGTGTAATCGATGCCAATCTTTAAATTTATAATTTAAACAACTGAAAGATCTAAATTTTAACACATCAAAGCGATAGGTAAAAATGTCATAAAAAAAAAATCAAAAACGAGTTATCACTTTTTCACCTGATTTAACAGTGTATGTTCATTAAATAATAAAGAAACAAAAAAATGTTCCAGCGTTATTTTTGCATGGCACATTGATAACTACGCAAAACCAGCAGATAAGCAAAATACATACATACATACATATTTCTTCACTTTTCCATTAATTACGAGTACAAATTTTTGCTGAATGAGTAGAGTTACTTACGAAAATACTATAATTTTTTTATTGTCTTGAAGAGGTACATATCCATACATACATATACATACGTGTGTACATACATATGTTCGCAGGTATGTACATACCTAAATATGCTACGAAAAATTGCATACTTGCTTATGAACCTACATACATACATACATACGTAAATATGCATGTTTGTATATAATATTGTTTAAATAAAGTTCTTGCCTTTTTATTTTCCCTTTTGACTTCGTATACTTGCTATGTATTTATTTTTATTGACTATGCCTTGCGTTTCTTAAATGTTTATTTGTCTTTATGTGCGACTTAAATAAGTACATAGACACAGAGGTACTTTTACCTCCTCGGTACTGCTGATATGG
>NW_016223222.1:0-1434 GCF_001687245.7 Rhagoletis zephyria
TAGTGCACAGTAGCTCTGACCTTTGATATTCAGTCAAGTGTGACAGAGGAAAAAGAAGTAGGTGCTAGAATAAACAGTAGATGCAGAACAATCACGTACGATTTGATAAGCTGTGCTCACAGAGTTTTTCCATAATTTTTTTTATTGCCTGATTATTAGGAATTCTTTTTTATTTGTTTGAATTGCTCCCAATTATTCAGATAGTTTTTTGTCTCTCTCTGTCATAAATTACGATATGATTTATGAATCTTTTTTCGGTTTTTTTTATTCAGAATGACGTCTGTCCAATTTTGGTGGTGGCAGTGGTAAAATGAGATAAAAAGTGAAATGAAAAGATTTGCAGCAGTGCTCAACAGAGAACGAAAAAATTTGACGCAGTAAAAGCAGAAACAGTACACAGCTGAAAAATCGATTCGCCGGACAATTCTTGCCAGGCTCAAATTATATAGAAGTCGAGAGAAGACAAACAGACAGACAGAAGATACGACGCACAGACGACTGAAAGGACTAAAAAATAGAAAGAGTGTTCCAGAGAGTGCTGGAACTCTCTTTATTTTGAGTGAGTTGAGTGGCGTGTTTTCTTTTCTTAGAGCACAAGAAATTGAATTGTAGGCGACAATTCAGTTTCTTCTTTTCCTTCTTTCTCAAATCTGGAAACTTTTAATCTGCAGGGAATTGAAGAAAAAAGCAGAAGATCAGCTTTGACATTTTTAAAATGGTGTTATTGTAAAACTTTATTTATCTCATGTCGGCATTCTTCTTACTTATCAGCAATTAATCTACCTATTATTGTTTTTCGCCTATCTAAATTGCGGTGAAATAAAAAAGTTTCTAATTGCCGCCAGCATTAACCCTATTATCAGCAGCAGCATTTTTTGTGAATTATCAACTTGTTTTTTTGTGTTGGGGAAAACATGTGCCGCCGGTTTTTACTCATTAGAAAAAAAAGAATAAACATTAGTATGCAATAATAAAGTACGGTTTTCAGCGGATGCACTGCTGAAAAGGTCATGGTGCTGCTGATGATTGCACTAATGAATGCATTTCATCAAACATGCACTCACCCAACAAGCAAAAATGAAGATCACCACTTTTAATTAAAAAAAATTATCAAATGATGCAACATCAGCTGATGATGATCATCAATTTGACTAAAACACCACCAAAATAACAGCAAATCAACAACACTTTCTGATGCTTAAAATGTAATTTTTAAATGTAATTAATTCTAATTAGTAAAAAACAATATAGAACTAGCTAGAGCTTAAAATTCTAATTTTGCAGCACTACAAAAAGTCCCTTCTCTAGCGTTCAACTTTTTTAATTAGTCGTAAAGTAAAAAGTCGTAGATTTTTAGTAAAAAAAGAAAATAGCAAAGGTCAACTAATTGAGCATGAATCCTCTACTAATAATGGCCGAGCCCATTCTCTGGTT
>NW_016223223.1:0-243 GCF_001687245.7 Rhagoletis zephyria
GCAAGTAATATATGTTCTAAATATGAACCAGATCAGACTATAAATTTGGATTTTACAAATATCTCGACTCCTGTGCCACCTAGCGGCAAAATTTTTTTGGATTTATTTCTTTTCATATAAGTAATATATGTTCCAAATATGAACCAAATCAGATTATAAATGCGGGTTTTACAAATATCTCGACTCCTGCGCCACCTAGCGGATTAAGTCATCTTTTATATTGCATTGTCCTCGAGTACTGAG
>NW_016223223.1:263-1434 GCF_001687245.7 Rhagoletis zephyria
CTGAGCTAAGTTTGAAGTTTCAAGTCTGTAGCTCAACGGGAAGTTTGTTAAATATTGACTGCAAAGTTCCAGGACATACAAAGATACATACATACATACATGCATACATACAGGTGAAGTTAAATAAAAGCTTGTAAAAAGCATTAGTTTAATAGCACGTACACGTGATAGAAGTAAATCTCCTTAAAAAAAGCATATGTGTGCGCCCCACACCCGGTAGAAATCTTAACCAAAATAAACTGCGAGACAATCAGACGATTACAGTTGGTTTTATTTATTTATTTAAAAGAGAACTAATTATAAATAACTAATCCACTTGTAAGATTAAGCACTGGCTACCAGGGCCTTCGGCTCTTAATACTAAAACATTGGTAAAAAAAGAAAATATTTAGTAAGGATATTTAGTTGTATGTGATGTTATATGTCTCTGATGTTACACAGTTTAAGAAATTTATTAATAGCACTGATGTTATCGATGTTTGTAGATTTGAGAAGTTCGGAGGGTCTCTTATTCCCAAAGGTAGACTTTCTTGCTAAATCCAGTGCAGTACATTCGTCAATGAAGTGAATGACTGATTGGGGGGCCGCGTTGCAATGGTGACAGCTTGATTGATCGGTACCGTTAAGAATATAGCTGTGGGCTCTTGTAGTGTGGCCTATTCTAAGACGAGTGAACGTCTTGATGTTGTGGCATGAGCCGTCTGATAGGTAGATAGGTTTTACACCGCACAGTGCTGTGTCTCCATATAAAAAGTGGGCAAAAATAGAATAATGNGGGTAGATAGGTTTTACACCGATTGGATTTTGATCTCTGTAGTGGTGTTGGTAGCTATTCCAATCTCGTAGATGCATTTGATCGCAGAATTTTTTTATACCCGAGCGCACTTCTGCACAATTTTGTTCACATAGCGGTTGTTTGTAACAGCCAAAACGAATCGAGATAGATATAGACAAATGTATACATAAATGCTCAGATTGAATAGAGAAATCGATTAAGCCATGTCTGTCTGTCCGTCGTCTGTCCATCCGTCCGTGTACACGATAACTCGAGCAAAAATTGAGAAATCTCAACGAAATTTGGTATGTAGGTTTCTGTTAATCCAAGGTAGGTTGGTANTCCTATCTATCTCTCTTACGCAAACCCTCTAGGAATGGCAGCTACTTTCATTTT
>NW_016223224.1:0-1434 GCF_001687245.7 Rhagoletis zephyria
CTTTTTATGCTTCGAGTCATTCGAAATAAAATAAGACATGATGTGGACGGGAGTCCACCTACAGGGCATCTCTCGCTGTTTTCGTGTCCGAATTGTAAAAGGTAGCCCCTGTAGTCTTCATGCCCGCTAAGAAATTGTATAAATTGGTGATTTACTTTTCGAGCTCCCGTAACATCCTTCCAGCGATACGTGGAATCAATTAGCCTTTCATTATATGTCCCATCGATCTTATCATGTTCAAAGCCCTGATAGATTCTGCCTTCGTCCTTTCATCTCCTCTTCCGTTTCTTTTACAAATTCTATGTTTGCATCCGTAAGAATTTCAAACGTATTTTTAAAGGGATGTTTCTTTTTATTCTGCTACCGATAGTGGTATTAGCTTACCTTCTATGCCCGTCGAATGCTAGTTCCGCTCCGGCAGGAAGATCTGTATATACCAAAAAATTCATTGTGCATCACGTTCTAGAGCCGTGAACCTAACGGGTCACCTTGAAGTTTCTAAATTTCTAGGTAAGTCAGGCCAAGTCTAAGCATAACCGAGCTTTGTGATTTTCTTTCATTTAGTGACACACTAGATTCCTTCGTTCTGGTAGCATAAACATTTGATCTAAACCGTTTAACTTAAAAATTTTGGAGAACCTTAAAATATTACAATTAAAAAAAAAAAATAAAATTTTAATAGTTATCAATTTTCTGCGACAGATATTTTGCATGCTGCCATTTTTTTTAAGTTTAGTGGCACACTCTCGAAACTTCCGAGATTTTTTGTATTTAATGCCAACGTCCATTGCCTCTAATATGAACGTTCTATTTGAAAACTTCCCAAAGTTATTTTAAAACAAAAAAAAAANATATGCTATTTGGACCGATTTCTTCAATTCGAGCTATTGGCGCTCTATTTTTAAGTCTACTGGAATTTGTACGAAATTTGGTAGGTTCAACTTTCCACCATGACACCGGCTTTCTCGACTGCTTCTTCTCAACGGGGCTATGTATGTAGGAAGCACACTAGCACCGAAAGTACCTATTACCTCATGGGACGCCTCTTAAATTGTTTTCAAGTTTTCGGGTTTAGAAAACCTTAGAAAGACAGAAACCCCAACCTTTCCCGTATGCCTTTTGTGGGTTCTGATCTTAAGGCGCTTTATAAGTGATAGATATAGAGATGCCTCTACCAAAAAAGCTAATGATTCCGATCCGAGAAATATTTAACGCTTCAAAATTAGTTCCACAAGCTTTTGTAACATATAAATTTAAACTTTTTTCAGCTGCTTTATGCTTTAGCTACAATGACTTGCCGGGTATTGCAGCCAACGATCCAACTATCTATAGCATTTTAACAGGCAGCACAGAAATTGGATCTTTTGGGCAATATGAGAAACGGCCCAACAGCCATAACGTGTCGCAAATTATTTTGTAAGTGGTTTCTTATAC
>NW_016223225.1:0-1434 GCF_001687245.7 Rhagoletis zephyria
CAGATAGCTTATGGGCCAGATTGGTTAATAGGCCTTTTTTTAAGAGTTGTCACCTGTTAAAGTTTCATTTATTTAATATACGGGAACGACTGAATGGATTTGCATAAAAATTTGCACACAGATAGCTTATGACCTAGGTTGGAAAATAGGCTACTTTTCTTAAGAGTTGCCACCTGTCAAAAAAGNATTAATACGCGGAAACGACTGAATGGATTTGCATGAAATTTTGCAAGCAGATAGCTTATGACCTACAGTGGAAAATAGGCTAATTTTTTGGAAGAGTTGCCACCTGTTAAAAAAGTTTAATTAAATCAATACGCGGAAACGACAAAACGGATTTGCATGAAATTTTGCACACAGATAGCTTATGACCTAGGTTAGAAAGTTGCCATCTGTTAGAAATGTTTAATTTAATTAATACGCGGAAATTAGTGAACTGATTTGCATGGAATTCCTCACATAGATAGCTAATGAGCTAGGTTGCAAAATAGGCTACTTTTTTAAGAGTTACCACCTGCTAAAAAAGTTTAATTAAATTAATACGTGGAAATGACTGAACTGATTTGCATGAAAGTTTGCACACAGATAGCTTATGACCTAGGTTAGAAAGTTGCCATCTGTTAGAAATGTTTAATTTAATTAATACGCGGAAATTAGTGAACTGATTTGCATGGAATTCCTCACATAGATAGCTAATGAGCTAGGTTGCAAAATAGGCTACTTTTTTAAGAGTTACCACCTGCTAAAAAAGTTTAATTAAATTAATACGCGGAAAAGTCTGAACGGATTTCCATGAAATTTTGCAAGCAGATAGCTTATGACCTACAGTGGAAAATATACTAATTTTTTGGAAGAGTTGCCACCTGTTAAAAAATTTGTAATCAAATTAATACGCGGAAATGACTGAACAGATTAGCATGAGATTTCGCACAGAGATAGCTTATGACCTATGTTGGAAAATAGGCTACTATTTTGAGAGTTATCACGTATTAGGAAAGTTTAATTAAATTAATACGTGGAAATGACTGAACTGATTTGCATGAAAGTTTGCACACAGATAGCTTATGACCTAGACTAGAAAATAGGCTACTTTTTTAAGAATTGCCACCTGTTTGAAAATGAAATTTTGCTCAAAGATGGTTTATGACCTGGATTGAAAAATAGGCTACTTCCTTAACCGGTTTTCCGATCAGAACGAAATTTAGTACACTTACTACGGATTTCGGAAGGATGGTCTTAGACTGAAAGTANACTTGGTATAGTGATATGCATGTGAAATCAATGTTGGCATTAATCGATTGATGTTTTAATTAGTTAGTTAATTCGATTAAATTCAATCTGATTAAAGTTAATCATGATTAATTTTAATCCGACTAAACAGTTAACGTAACCGCGATCAAAAAATTAATTTTTAATCATTAACTCTTAATTTGA
>NW_016223226.1:0-1434 GCF_001687245.7 Rhagoletis zephyria
AAGGGGAGTGGGAGGGGGCGTTGGGCGTTTTTGACCGCCACCTGGAGCCCAACTTTACCTCGAACCGGGCCCTGTACGGGCTGGCCGATGCTAGCTCGCTTCTCCAGCGGATGCTCTTTGTTNCACTGGCACCGAGGACTGTTTCACCTGGCCCAAGGGGAGTGGGAGGGGGCGTTGGGCGTTTTTGACCGCCACCTGGAGCCCAACTTTACCTCGAACCGGGCCCTGTACGGGCTGGCCGATGCTAGCTCGCTTCTCCAGCGGATGCTCTTTGTCCTGCCGGAGAATCGAAGCTCCTCTTTTGAAACTTGCGACGTCGAGAAGCGCTTCAAGGCGGTCTTTGAGGTGGCCCGGGACCACCTGGACGGCCACGACCTCGGCTACACCGACGCCCACCTGGTGATGGCGGCGCTGGGCAGCGGCCATCCGGCGGAGGCGGCCCAGGTGGTGGAGGGCCTACCCGGCTCGAAGCTCGCTGAGATGCACCCGAAGCTGGCCACGCTGACGGAGAGGCTCTGTTCGGCGCTGGTCGACTACAGTCGGGAGCAGTACGAGAAGGCGGCGGAGACGATGGAGTCGATTCGGCGGGAGCACTGGGCCATTGGGGGCAGCAACGCCCAGCGGGACGTCTTCAATCAGCTGCACCTGGCGGCGGCGGTGAGGAGTGGCCGGGCGGAGCATAAGCGGGTGCTGAAGGAGCTGACCGAGGAGCGGGAGGCGTTGGCCGAGGCGGACAAGTGGCTGCTGCGGAAGGTGGTGGTGAGGGAGGGATGAGAAGGAGAGAGAGAGAGAGACTGAGGTTTCCAAGTTATCAAAGACTGCTATTGATAAGATATTGAGCCATTACAACAAACTACTACAGTTTCTTCTATGTTACCCAATCTTTGCCAACAACACGTTATCTCTGTTTGCACTTTCTTTGACTGATGCTGTTTCTGCTGTGGTGGTGGTGGTGATGATGTCAGAAAAAGTATCGTCTGACTGTGATGTGTGAGGATGATTTGGCTCTTTTCGAGGAGAAGTGAAGCTAACTTTTCTCTCCTGCTTTTGTTGCTTTTGTCAACAGACGAAGCAAACTAAAAAGTCATCTCTCTTCAAAGAAAAGATGGTCAAGAGTAGGAGGAAGAGGATTGCCGTGCTCGGCTACGGAAAGCTGGGTTGGTTTGTTTACATTTGCTTTGTTTGCCTGCCTGCTTCTCATCTTGTTTACATTTCTCTTTCAGGGCAGTTTCTGGTGGAGAAGATTCGAGAAGATGGAAGACTAGAGCTGGCCGCTCTCTGGAACCGAACGCCGGTTAAGGCTGAAGGAGCCCTTCTAAAAGGCGTCACCATCCTCGAGGACCTCGACCACCATCACCTTCAAAACCTCCTTCAAGTGGACCTGATCGTCGAGGTGTGCCACCCGGCGGTGATCGCCTCCAGCGGAGAGCGCCT
>NW_016223227.1:0-1434 GCF_001687245.7 Rhagoletis zephyria
CATAAAAGCGTAAATACATTTATAAGTGTACTTATATGTATGTACAGTTAATTTTTCGCAATGTATGTAATGTTTTTTATTCTAATTTATTTTCGATAATTCTTTATAACAAATCATTATTAAGCAAAAAACAAAACCGACTCATATAAATATATATACATACATATATATAAATATATAATATGTATATATTTACATTTATTTATATTTCATGATCCAATGATCGGATCTNGATGCAAAAACAATTATCGAAATAAAATAAAAAAATATTCCGACGAACTGATAACCTCCTCCTGTTTTGGAAGTCGGTTAAATATATATGTAGTTAATTCTACACAAAAGACATAAGAATAAAATCTGAAATTTGTTAAAATCTCCGGAAAATTTAATAAATTTGCAACTTTCTAATCAGATTCTAAGTATGCAGTTTTATAGCCCATTCAATTTTAGAAAACATTTAGGTATGCAGTTTTACAGCTCATTCAATTTTAATGTAACAAATCGCAAGTTTGAAGTTGCTAGAAAAGCGCTTTGATATTTGGCAATTTTTATTTCACGCAGGTTCTTCCATACAAAGTGTGTTCGACAATTATTTTTTGTATAGAAAAAATTAGTAGCATCTTCCACTAAAAGGATTGCCAAAACTCATCGCGATTTTCTAGCAACTTCAAACTAATGCGCTGTAAAACTGCATACTTAGATGTTTTCTAAAAATCTGAAAAGAAAGTTTCAAATTAGTATGCAAATTTATTGAATTTTCCTTATGTTTTTTTGGTGTAGAATGAATTATATTTTTATAAAAAATTATCGAAAACAAGTTAGAATAAAACACTTTGCAGATATTGCGAAAAATTTCCTGTGCCAATAATTTTATTCGTCACTAAATGTACATATGTACCACAACCCAACTCATGGATACATACCTACATATGTATATATTTGTAGGGGCTATAATCAAAAGTGGATTTAATAAAAGGAGAAGTGATAATTGACAAACACAGTTGCAACCATACGGAAAATAGATCAAATGAAAGTATGAAAAATTTTGTGTATGCACAAAGTCAGTCCTGACACTAATTACTTAGTGATTGGGTCGTGACTACTTTTAATGATTTTGAAAGTTAGATAGCGTTACTTAGTGTTTTTAAAAATTTAGAAGCTAAAGTTTATAAAATTTTTGCAATCACGTAAGAATTATTTTCCTTTTATAGATGACAGAACGTTTAGTCCATTTTAAAATCAGTATAAAGGCTTTGAAATTATAAACATTTTTGCTTTAAAATGGGTGGTAATCGTTGTGTTTGAAACATCATACGAATTTTCCAACGAATTTTTAGGGAGCCAGCTAGAGTGAAAGCTGTCGGGGCTAGCAATTTGCCAGATATAAGTACATATGTATTTAGATATGTTACAATAAGTAACAACAAAGCCATT
>NW_016223229.1:0-1434 GCF_001687245.7 Rhagoletis zephyria
GGAACTCTACTACTAAGTAGAAAACTAGCCGCTCCCTTTATAGCGTAGATCTTCGCTTGGAAGTCACTGCAGTCGTTCGGTAGGCGACCGGTTGATCTGCAGGTTCTTCGAGTAAAAACTGGCTCCGGTTCCTTGTTCCACCTTTGAACCGTCAGTGCAGATGGATATACCTCCCTCTGCTACTGGTAGTCCTGCATCCCATTCTTTTATAGTCGGGCACTTAATGGGTATCTTCGTATTGAAGTCCCAAAAAAGGTGTAATGTAATAAGTGCTGACTTCTGTGTCAGCTTTAATTTCATTTCATTCAGTATTGCTGCATGCTAAATCTTCCAAAAATTATTTTTTTTTAAATTTCTCTATATTTTGCTAAAAATTTATGTTTATGTATGTAATTGATTTTATTGTCAAAAGTATGTTATTTGTTACATAATATAGTTTATCTCATTGTAATTTTATAATTTTTTAGGTATATTTTTCTTGTTTTTGGTAAAAGTTTCTTATTTCTAAAACTTCTCGATTCTGAACGGGTTAAACTTTATAATTTTTCAAGCCAATTAACGTAAGATCTGCTAATATAAACACTAGTCAAGTACATGTGTCTCGAGGTTTAGTTGGAAAGATCACTTAGTACCAATCAGCATGGATACAAAATCGAATCATCTATAAATCATCTCTATATCATCGTGTACCTGGGTGGCTTCGCTGATATTGAAAGCCTACCTTTTACACTATGTTCTTGGCAGCCAGATGGTATTGTGTGGATAAAACCATTATTGGATACATTCGCTCTATCTTATCTAGTGCATTGCTAATCATAAGAGATAAAGAAGCGCCAAAATATTATTATTATTATTTCATAAGTATTTTCTAATTTAGTGATTTCACTAAAATCTTCACTTGACTGTAAGTGACGTTAACACAACTTAAAAAATTTCCTTATTAGAATCACAAAAATCTCAAGGCATAAATACAGCGGAAAGTATTCACACACTTCCCCACTGCTATGTAGTGGCTGACCAACGTTGAAATCCGCGATAGTTCTATCTAGGGGCTGATTACTTCAGTGTGAACTAACTAAGCAGCTAGAAACACAAATGGATAGCAAAAAAAAAAAAAAATATTAATTCAAAGCGCTAGCATCTATGTAAATGTACTCCTATATATAGTCACGTTAAAGGCATAGCACGAAAACTAAACGAAATGAACGCTGCCAGCGGTGAGTAGCACCGAGCAAGCCACTGCCCCTCAACGCAGTGAATATACAGCCACGCTACGCTTCATACTCATAGACAACCAGCCTCGCCTGCTTACCCACAAAAAGGCATCTATGTAATTTCAAACCAACTCTGTCGCCGTATGGACTGGCCACATATTTCCCCACATATTTTTTTTGCTTTAGCAACGCCTACAGTTGTGCAGTCGCCAGTCGCCAT
>NW_016223230.1:0-140 GCF_001687245.7 Rhagoletis zephyria
TAGGAATTTTTAAAGAAAAGAAAAACTCTCATAATTCGCAGACTTTCGCATTTATGTATTTCTGCCTTAAAACTACTTCTTTTTTTGTCGCGTACGTTATCACCTGGTTTTGAACGGATATTTTCCACACCTAAGTTTCG
>NW_016223230.1:466-1434 GCF_001687245.7 Rhagoletis zephyria
AGGATTGTAAAGGTACATTATTTAGCTTAGTTTAGGAATTTTTAAAGAAAAGAAAAACTCTCATAATTCGCAGACTTTCGCATTTATGTATTTCTGCCTTAAAACTACTTCTTTTTTTGTCGCGTACGTTATCACCTGGTTTTGAACGGATATTTTCCACACCTAAGTTTCGTGGCTGCTTATTTTTTCTCAAACATAGTACCCTTTGGTTGCAACATAACCGTAATCTTTTTTTTTCAGTAACTTCTATTTTTGATAGATTTACGTTACTCTATAAGCGTTCGAATGTCGCGTACGGCTGTATGGAAACACCCATATGCAGTTAATAATGTGTAATATGAAGTAGACTTTTATAAATAAATATAAATTTTGGATAAACAAAAGGAATATAAACAAAACTGGTCGAAGTAAGGCGCTTCTTTTATTTCTGCCACTCGAATTATGAACTTCTTTCAACCAGAAAATAAATTTTTTGACATCGAGCTTTTTTCGACATGCCTTAAATGACTTTATCAGATATGTACACACTGAAGTATTATTAATAATAATATTAATAATTTTCACTTTAAATAAAAAGTACGTTACAAACCCATTTACTTATTATTTATTATATGGTAGGAGAGCCTCTCAAACCATATTGATGCAATTTTTTCATGTTGAGTCATTGAACAATAATAAATATCTAAACGCTGGGACTGATGCCGGGATCACGGGATTACACCAACGACATCCCGAAAACTCCGGGATCGCAAAAACCGAAAAAAGTAACATCCCTACTCTTAAAGCCGCCAAAGAGCCAGCAAGTGCCACGCAAGAGCTGAATCAGTTTTCAGGGTAAAAGGGGTGTACAAAATACATTAAAATCATTATATATATTAGTAATGAGAGTCGGAGTACAAGAAATCTGAATACGCTCTTCTTCCCCCTTCATGTTGGCTCTTGATGTTACCCCTCATCTACCACCTAAA
>NW_016223231.1:0-1434 GCF_001687245.7 Rhagoletis zephyria
CAAAGATAATGATGATTACGAAAGCAAAGAAGAAGACGATGATGATGATTTTTTGCTAATGACTCAATGTCAGATGATTGATAACATAAAAAAATTTTAAAAAAATTTTACAACCGATCTATATTTCAGTATTGGATATGTATTTCATTAAAATTGATGAAAAAAATAAAGTTCCATTAAAGTATATGGTTTTATGATGTTTTTTATAGCTTATAATTGTTTGTTAACTAAAAAAATATAAATTCCGTTACTGAGCGGCTTAGCTGATTTAATCACACTTTTTGCTATCAATTACCCCAGTGTGCATCGATTTGAATACATAATTATTTTAGAATAATTATTTGAAAAAAATTAAACATTTAGTTTATTGTTTGTATTTTCGTCGATTTTAAATTTGCTACCCCGAAATAATTGATATAAAATAAAACACCTCTTTGAGGTAAAACTTTCGAGTGACGAAAGCTGAACTAGAAACACAAAATTTATGATATCAATTTCGTGACGAAAATTATACGCATTTTTTAACTGCCTTTGAAACGTACGGAAAATCTTTTTTTATTTATTCGGAACGGTGCGAAATTCCGTTTACTGCTAGAAACACAAAACAAATAAAATTATAGTTTAAAAACTAAAACCTCCCTATTATAATTGCCATTCGTACTGTCATCAGGTATGTAACTTGAAAATAGAAGTCGCTGCATCTTTTAGGCGCATCAATATTACATAGTTGCATCCCGAGCTAATAAATGGAAGGTAATAATAATAATAAAAACAGAACTTTTGCAACGATTCGTATGAATAAAAAAGATTTTCCCTACGTTTCCAAGGCAGTTAAAAATTCGTACAATTTTCGTCACAAAATTGATATCATAAATTTTGTGTTTCTAGTTCAGCTTTCGTCACTCGAAAATTTTACCTCAAAGAGGTGTTTTATTTGATATAAGTTACGGCTTACTTTCCAACCGCTAACAATAAGCCCCACTGTACGGTGACTTAGTTGAGGGGAAACTTAACGAAAGTTACTGTGCGGTGGGCTGCATCCCTTTTCGTTTGTCGACACTTTGCACTTCTCAGAAGACCGTCTTGAAGGCGATATCCCAGCTGTTACACCGCGTTTGGTAAGCCTATCATTTTTGTCACTATATTTTTTTATTTATTCATATTTCTCCTACCATTAACTTTACGCCGGTGCGCTCCATCTTCGTGCGGCGCCACCTGCGTATATAGTGCCGTCGTTTATTTGGTGTTAATGTTTAATGTTTATTTAATGTTCAATGTTTATTTCATGTTTAATGTTTAATGTGCAAGCAACACCATTCTGAATTTCGGTGCTACAATTTTGTGAAAAAAGTATTCAACTAAAAAATACCATACGTCTGCTGAAAATACAGTGACGAACAAAAGTATTGGCACAGTGAATTTTTCGCCATATAT
>NW_016223232.1:0-1434 GCF_001687245.7 Rhagoletis zephyria
ATGTACACTAGGGTGGTCCAAAAATGCATGCGAAAAGTTAAAATCGGAATTTTTGTGCTCTCACCCCCTAGAACTATTCTATACAGTAAAAAAATATATGTATCGTTTTTTCTTTTGTTTTGAAATCAAAAGATATTTAAAGGTCGCTCAAAGTTTTCTATGTATTTGATATAAAAACAAGTAAGAAAGTCTAAGTTCGGGCGGAGCCGAACATTAAATACCCGGCGCAAGTATTAAATATATGTTTTCCACCTTTCCGAAAGCTACCGCTACATGATAAGCCGGGGTGTATACATTTTAAGTAAATTAGCGTCCTTAAATTTCGAAATATTGAAATTTCAAGCATATNAGAACGGTTAGCGAGATACATATACGTGATCATAAGTGGGCGGTGCCACGCCCATTTTCCAAAATTTTATCATAAACGTATTTCCTGGCAAAGAATTGTTGCAACCATCATTTTGAATAAATTAACCGAGTAATTGATTAACCGAATAATTGATTAACTAACTTGCTCGAGTAATCGAATAATCGCACTACCCTAATAGAATTCTTTAAAACCAATATTTTTAGATCGGAAAACTCTGTTTCTTATTTTACCACTTTTTCACAATAACTGTATTTTATTGGTCCGCCAAAAATTACAGAAAATGCAATGGGAAGACCAATAAAAAACCGTTGGTATTAAAAAATGGTTAAATAATAAACAAATAAGGTATTATTATTATTGGAAATCTCCTGAAGAGAACCAGGGTTTTCTGATGGAAAAATATTGATTTTCATGAATTCTATACCATTTCTACGAAAAGTTGTTTTTTTTTTTGGCATAGGTACAAAATTCAAGGAAAATTTTGAGCGATCTCTCAATATTTTTTGATTTTAAAACAATAAAAAACTGGGCTATATTTTTTCGATATAGAACAATCCTCGGGGCGAGAAAATTAAAATTCCGACTTAACTTTTTTAGGACCACCCGAATGTACACACATATATTTAATGGTAACTCAATGCCCAAGTGATTGCATGCCTCAAAAAAAAGCATGCACTCGCTGGCATTTCATAGTTTCTGTTTTTTCTTTTTATAATTTACTCTTCCTTTTGCTGCTATTTTCTCAAGTACCTTCTCATTATGTGAGCATTCTCGTCAAAAATAGCTCTTCAAAAATTAGAAAACAAAATTCCAAATTGTTTTAATGATTATTTTAATGGTTGCGTGGCTTGCACAGGGGAATTTTAATAGTTTTAGCTGAGCTGACTTCCTGGTTGTTTACGAATTGCAAATACTACATACATGTATATGAATGTTTGTAAATATTTGGGCTAAGTTTTGTAAATAACTTTTTGAAATCGTTTTCAAAATCTTCATTTTCCTTTTTTCCCCTTCTGTAAACTAACTAAAATTTAAAAACCTTTCTATGTATACTATTAAAAAGT
>NW_016223233.1:0-1434 GCF_001687245.7 Rhagoletis zephyria
GACGACTGAACTACATCACGTCTGGGATTGTGGCCAGCTTAGATCTATTCTCTCTCTTTCTTCTTTTATGAGAAACTCAACTGAACGCTACCGCGTTCAAAAAATTGATATCACCAGCGACAGAGCGTTTAGATAACGAAGATTAATAATTTTCAGCTGTTGTTGTCCTTTTCAATGTGTTCATAAAATTATCTAAACTCTTAACTGTAGTTAAGCGTTTGGTGGAAATGGGCTGGGACATACAGTCTTTTACATAAAGTATTTTACATAACATAAAGTCAAAACATGAAACCAGCAAATGCATCGTTAAACGATAGATACAATTTACTTTTCCAATTTTGTAAATGGGTCATGTTCGTATTTAATCGCAAAATTTTAATTAGTCCTGTGAAATTATTTAAATTTTTCAATTTTTGCCTCTCTTAAGGTGTAGATACATACATATGTATGTAAGTACATAAGCATTTTTTTGTTTTGTGCAATTGTAAGAAGGTTCAAAGTTATAAGTTTTTATAATAAGTTAGTATTAAAAACTTAAAAGAAAACTTACGTTGAAAAAATTACCAAATTGAGAAAATTAACAAATTACTAAACTCGTTCTAAAAAGAAAAAAATTACCAGTTTTGGTAAAAAATTACCAAAGCGGCAACGCTGCCTATGATCTTAAGTGATAAAGGGGTACATAGCTTAAATTTATCAGTTTATCCGCATTTTTTCATCAACGCACGTTGGTTAATAATTGCACAAAANAAGTGATAAAGGGGTACATAGCTTAAATTTATCAGTTTATCCGCATTTTTTCATCAACGCACGTTGGTTAATAATTGCACAAAATCGTTTATTTATTATTTAACTTATCTGGCTAGTTACGTTTCATTCTTACCTTCACCATTGTGTTCATTTGCGTTTTATGTGTTCTTAGCAAAAATGACCTGTCAGGGTTGAATTTTGCTGAAATGTAAACGTAACGTTCGATAAAGTGGTAAGCGGTAGCTAGCACCATATGAGTTTCAACCATCCAGCTCTGCATCCCTTTTGCAGTAGTTCAGAGACAGTTCTGAAATTTGTAGGGCGGAACTAGCGCTTTGCCAGACTGTCTCTAAATTTTGCTGCAGGGTCTTTATCTGTTTAATTTTTTAATCTATATTTTTGATAATAAAGCTGCATCGATGCCTATGTACCAACAGTACTTGAATTTTTTCTTGCAAAAAAATTAGTTCTCACTCGCCTATTGCATTGTTTTTTTTTTGCCAGATAATAGTAATTACATGAGGGGATACAAAACCTTTTGTTCCCTACCATGAAGACCGTGCTACAGACTTAAACGAAATGAGTTTCTCTAATTAATTTTTTTTTTTAAATATCTTGTTTTTAAATGCACATATTTTTTTTTTCAGTCGCCAAATTGGCTCAAGAACAAATCGCCCCACTCGT
>NW_016223235.1:0-1434 GCF_001687245.7 Rhagoletis zephyria
ACCTACATAAATACATGCATATCGTTACCTTAATTCACAAAGGCCCTAACCAACACTTTTTTTAAAACACACAGATTTTGGTAGAATGTATTATTTAAAATACACTTGCAATAAAAATTTTAAAGTGTTAGTACCAAAAACAACAGAGTTACATGCCACTTTTTAAAAAGCCTTGCCTATGTTTGGTACTCTTTTTAGAGTTAATATTTTTTGCTTCTCTTGTAAAATAAAAAAAAAAAAAATTGTTGGTTAGGGCATTTGTGAATTAAGGTGACGATATTATATTTCAAATATTCATAATACCGAAAACCTTCTTCCAATTAAACAGGCTCTGGAAACTTGGAAAATTTATGTGCATTGCAGTGCTTAGACTCCCAACAAAGAAAAAATTAAAATAAAATCACCTTGTTGAAACTAGAGACTTCAGCAACCAAGCAATAATTTATGGCAGGCAAACACACAAGCACATATGCACATGCAAATGCAGGTATGCAGTTACATACATACATGCTTAACTAAAAATGCACATGCATATGCGACTAAAGACAAAGTACGGCGAAGTATGTAACCCTTGTAGCGCTTATCTGAATAGTTAAAATGGACCAAGACCAACCGCAGTGTCATTGTGTTCAAAGACAAATGGGCCCCTTTAAAACAAAAAAAAATTATATAAGGAAAAGTTAAAAATAGCAACAAAATAGGGACTGAGAACAAACCCAAATAATACTACAAGAAACCACATTTTGCACTACCTTAGAGTAGTACATGCTTTGTATTTAACTAAAATTGTACGTGTATATGTATATGTATATATGCCCACTTATATATATATATATATATATATATATATATGTTGATACATTAGACTGTACCACCTTGCAAGCAAACTTACCAAAGTTAGGCGTACATCCCTGAGTCTAACGAATTTTTACATTTCCAAAAAAAAACAATTTTTTTCTAGCCTTGGGGTCACCTTTTTACATTTTACGGTGACACCTACGATTGTTAATAATTTTTTTTTTAAATACTTATCTTCTTCTACTGGACTAATCAAATACTCTTGGCAAAACTTTAATGCGTTTTCGTGAGCTTTACAAGCCAATTCTAGCACCAGTCTCTCAACGTTCCACAGTCTTCAGAAAGAAAAAAAATTTTTTCCTAAGGGTAAGATCACACAGAAAGCGGAGCTGAGTGAAGCTTTCAAATTGCTGTACCTATATGAAAGTGTTCATACAGCAAGCTTTTTCATAAGCGTTTTGCAGCTGAAAGCAAAGCAGTTTTTGATTTTGAATTTTCTATTTAATTTTTATGTTTCATGACTCTACTACAAATAAGATAACAGAATATTCAAACAAAAACGAATTTTACAACGAATCTTTTGAATGAAATTGAGAAAATATTTTTCCGCTTTTCATTGACGGTACGTTTTGTGTT
>NW_016223236.1:0-1434 GCF_001687245.7 Rhagoletis zephyria
CCTGCAGACCAAGACGAAGGCGCTGGACTGTTCCTTTTTTTTTTTAATAACGAAAAAATTTGAATTTTGTTAGTGTCAGTACTTCCGAATAAAACTTCCCAGCCCACTCCTTTGGCAAGCTTCGCATCTATTTTCAAAACTCATATTTCACAGTCAGCAAACAGTGATCTTTGAGTGCTCAACACTCTTCTGGCACGCCAAATTTATGCATTTCCGACCGAGTCTACATATTTTTCATAGGAAATTTCTAGAAAATCGCACGAACTCTACAATGGTATTAAAAACATGTTCGGCGAAGAAAACATAATAAGAACAAAATGTTACAATTGATTAAGTATAGTATTTTATAACTAACAAATTAACCGATCGTGTTTCAATGTACTTTATTGAATAGACCCGAAGCCTATTTAAAGAAGAAAGATATCTGATAAGCTTTAAGTGCAACCAGTATTTTTGATCCAAATTCTGCACAAGTTTCCACCAATATCTCGTTTGTCTGGTTGTCAGTACAGCAGTTCCCGATATTCATGCACGTAGGTACACTTGTGATCAGCTGATTAAGTCATCAACATTTCGATCTATTTTGGCTATTTTTTTTTATTTAATGTTTATTATACTCTTTTTTTAAATGCTAAAGAATCGCGTTGATATGTAATAATTTTTTTCTGACTGCATGACGCATATTTTCCCATACAAAAAAGACTTTCGAATTTATTTTGTACGGAAAAAAATTCGTAATTCAGTCAGAAAAAAAAAAAAAAANATACGGTGTTTGTTATATAATGAGCTAGACTATGGTAAAATAATAGCCAAAATTTATCAAAATGTCGATGACCTAATCAGCTGATCACAAGTGTATCCAATATTGAGTGATGATATGTTATATATGTATGAGAAATTAAGCAAGAAAGGTTTCCCTAAAATCCAAGTACGTTTTACTTACGTGTGTCCTTTTAGTGTCGCCTCCAGTTCTCCCATGACATTCCAAATATAAACTAAACCATCGGATGACCCGCACGCAACCTTGGAACCGCATGAATTGAATGAGGCTCGCGCCCAATCACAGCTGAGTTTGAAATTTTCATGGCTGTGAAAATGCAAACACCGATTACATCGATATATATGCCATATGTGTAAACCAATAAAACAATCAAATGATATAGGTACTAATAAAATACTTACGAAAATGATGAAATTATTTGATTTTTGCGTAAGTCTAATAGTTTAATTGTATCATCTCTAATGGAACAAATTAGGTAGTAGCCATCTAAAATAGAGAATTTCATTAAAAACACTTGTATGTACATAAGTATATGTTGTATTATCTCAAACAAATTCTATATTGTATTAGAGTTGAGTTTTATTCTATGAATTTAACAATTCAGCTTAGTTACCCTTTGACAGATCAATCGATGTGATTTTCGCTGGCATCAA
>NW_016223239.1:0-1434 GCF_001687245.7 Rhagoletis zephyria
AACACTAACATATGTGTAAGCGCCAATCTATTATTATTATTAATAAACAAAATCTGCTATGCCGTCACACTTCTGTCAAAATTTTCAAGAGAGAGTTAGCGGTATTACAATCAGCTTAAGGAGATGAAGTTATATAGTTATAAGTGGGCGGTACTACGCCCATTGTCAAAAATTCCATAAAAAATTTATTTATTTTTTGCCTAGATAAGTACATACTTATTTATATTAAATTGAACTCAGAAAATGTCTTAAAAGATTAAAATTAATAAGTATTTTTACAAATCAGTTTTTATACATATGTATGTATTTAGGTATTTAGATTTTACTTAAAATCGGCATGTACATACATGCATATTTAATTTAGCTTAAAATTGTACTTCCTCACTCTTGTACTTAATTTCATTGACTGACTTCAACTTCGCTGCAAATTGATTTTTTGCGAGACAAATTTCCACAGAAAGTAACGGTAGAAAAAGAATTTTTGAATATTCATTATATTTTTCAGCTGACGACGATGCAGCATTCTACTTTGCATTCCCCTAAATGAAACAAAGAAGCGAAATAAAGAGAATATTGTAGGACATTCTAATTTGCATACCCGGGAATGCCTAAAAGAAGCAAAAAAAAATCGAAGGCATTATAACGCTATGCCTTCTGGAACACGTTACCACTAAAAGCGATTACCGATTTGAAACAGGGAAGTACGATTAAATATTTTTAATTTTTTTCAACGATTAATCTTTATTCTATCGGTGATTTGGCTTTAAGTTTTTCGGCTTAAAATATCAGTTAAATTTTGTCTTAAATTTGTTCGATAAAACATAAAAGTTCAAATTTAATCGCTGGACACATTTTATTGCTTCGTATAAACAAGGTGTTAGTGATTTATGCAATTATCAGAAAAATAAGCGATACAATATGAATATCGGTAGTGCACTGTTATTTTTGATCAAAAAAAGAAAAGTCAAAAGTTAACTTTTATTTTTGATAAAGAAAATTGAGGTCTAATTTTACCAGTTATTTTTAACTGAAAAAAAATTTCACGCAAAAAAGGTCAATATATTCGCGAAACTAGGAGCCAAATATAGTAAAGCGAAGTTTCTGAAAGCTAGTTTAGTACCCCTCGTAAATAGGGCTATTATAAAATTTGTTATGGTTTTGTTTAACATGAGAGCGGGGAGGTATGTTTTTTCTACTGGGATATCAGTAGCGCATACCATTCTTAGCAAATGTTTCTTCTTGCTTCGGTTCAAAATTGAATATCTCTTTTGCTCTTTAATTCTTAAATTCTTTAATCTGAATCAATATTTAAATTTTTTCATGGGAAAATTGTCTAAAGTTCAATTCCGAATACACGCGCATGATGCCACTGGGAAAAGAACACCGAAAGAAACTGCGCTCAGCAATCTTAATACAAAAACTATTTTAAAAGAA
>NW_016223240.1:0-1434 GCF_001687245.7 Rhagoletis zephyria
AATTCGCTGAGTGGGCTTCATACGTACAGAAGTGTAAGTAAAGCGGTAACAGATAATAAGCCTATGTACAATGTAAGTGTAGTCAACGCGTACTTACGCTGAAATGGCATGCAACACCGCGTACAAAGGAGAAGGGCGTTCCCTTTTTGGGTATTGAAACATATTGTACTTGAAGTGAATAGTTGAGTACATACATACATTTGAATGCATGTATGTACATTTGTATCCAAAAAGGGAACTTGGAAACATGTACATTAGGGTGCATCACTCTCCAACCAAAAAAATAAATCTATACAGGTTTTCACTGAATAGTTGAGTACATACATACATTTGAATGCATGTATGTACATTTGTATCCAAAAAGGGAACTTGGAAACATGCACATTAGGGTGCATCACTCTCCAACCAAAAAAATAAATCTATACAGGTTTTCACTGTAATTATTTATTTTATCTTAAGACTTCTCCCAAAATATTTTTGAAAAATATTAAGATAACCTCAGCTGCACCAATTTGAAAATAACTCCACAAATCGAGTTTCTTATAAATTGAATCGGTTTCTAAAAATATTTGTTTCAAAAGATCATATCAGAAGAGTGTAAGTTTAAAAGGTGTGCGCAACACGTCACGCTCGCGTAAATCCTTATATAATTATTTGTGAAATTTTTTGGCCAAAGTCATCAAATATAATAAATTTTCCGGTAGAAATCGCAACTTTTTTTGTGAGGCACCCTAAAGTTCTNTTTGTAACAGGTAATCTCGCGAACGGCTGGTCCGATTTTAATGAAATTTTGTATATAAAGAGCTTTCAGCAACCACCATGTTTTAGGCTAAAAAAAATTTACTTTTTTTCCGGTAGGTGGACCAGGGACCGATCTATTCGAAAAAATCTTATTATGGTCCGATTTGCTTAAAATTTGGTACGTAGGGAGGTTTTTGCCTAGGGTAGCATATAGGATCCAAATTTTTCCGGGAAGTAGACCAGGGACCGATCTATTCGGAAAAATCGTATTTATGGTCCGATTTGCTTAAAATTTGGTACGTAGGGAGGTTTTTGCCTAGGGTAGCATATAGGATCCAAATTTTTCCGGGAAGTAGACCAGGGACCGATCTATTCGGAAAAATCGTATTTATGGTCCGATTTGCTTAAAATTCGGTACGTAGGTTGCTTTTTGCCTAGATTAGCATATAGGATCGTTTTTTCCACGAAGTGGGCCAGGGACCGATCAATTCGAAAAAATCGTATTTATGGTCCGATTTGCTTAAAATTCGGTACGTAGGTTGCTTTTTGCCTAGATTAGCATATAGGATCGTTTTTTCCACGAAGTGGGCCAGGGACCGATCAATTCGAAAAAATCGTATTTATGGTCCGTTTTTTGCTTAGATTTTGGTACGTAGGTAGTTTTTTGCCTAGATTAGCATGTCCGATTCCTTT
>NW_016223241.1:0-1434 GCF_001687245.7 Rhagoletis zephyria
GCCAAAAATTAAATAAAACTAATAAAAAGCGGCCGCTATGGTGTGCGGTACCACTCCGCAGGGCAAAATATTGTATTAAGGTTTTTGTTAACAGTGGTCGCCCCTCCGCAGGCAATGGCAAAACTCTGAGCGTATTTCTGCCATGAAAAACAGCTCCTCATAAAGATAAAATCGCCGTTTTGAGTCGGCGTAAAACTGTAGGTCCCTCCCCTTTGTGTGACAACATCAAACCGCACGCCACGAATCGGATGAGAAGCTCGGCCAAACACTAACATATGTGTAAGCACAAATCTATACTAATATAATATAATTAAGTATGGTTTTCATTTAAAAGACAATTAAATGGAATCAGTTCAAAGTTATTTGGATTAAAAGTAAAGCAAACATTAGCAGGGCAATTCTTGCTAAGATAGTAAAAATTTGTTTTGGGTTGTTTGTGTTTCCGACAGGATAGAAGTATGATGTATTGTGGAACGATTTTCCGTCATCCCTTGTCAAATTTGGTTTGGAGACAAACCGGTTTCGGCGTTGTGCCATCTTCAGTGTCATTTTTCGTTCCACAATACATCATAGTAAAAATTCTTTCGTAAGAAAATTGAAAGCCAGATGGCAAGATAGTTCGAAGTCTCTCTCACGAGAGGTGAAAAGGTTTTTTGACAGCAAGTACTTGTATATCTATCATTTAGCTCGCGTCGCTCCTACAGTCGCGATGGCAAAAACCAGACGTGCCGCCATTTGAGAGATCCAAGTTCAAGTCCTTGGGCAGCCGTTTCTAACTGACTTCAAAAAAGCAGGAGGTTGCCAATTCGTCATAGTATATATATTTTTTCATGTACCGCATAACTTTGGATCACTTTAACCGATTTCTATAATACTTTTTTAAGGGAAATGTGGTGCCTCAGAGGTGTTTCCATACTAACTATGACGATTTAGTTAGGCGATCATTGGATCGTGAAGAAATTAACGGTACCCTTAAATTTGTATATGGTCGCTGTTATGCAGAAATTTTGTTTGGCAAACTGCGTGCAATTGTTGTTGCACCAAGCTCGGAGAGAGTTGATTGCCTATACATGATTATAAAAATTAATAATTTTTGCACGATATGGACATCTAGAATTTTCATTTCGTGTAGGCAATAACCATAATAACCACAAGCAATGTGCAACCCTGTGCCAAACTCTACGTAATCACCTCGGTGCAAACTAAGCAACCGCCATTTAATTTGCCAAACAAAAGTTTATCTGCATAACACCAACCTATGAGAATTGAAAAGAAAAACATTTCGCCACTAGATCTAAATCTATGTTTACGCGTCTTTTTTCGTCAATGCGTCCTTTTTCGCCGTCAAGACAATGAAGCGCCTTTAGTGACAATTTCTTTCTGTAGCGTTATTTAGTTGAGTTACTTGGTTTTTCCTTTTTTATTTAATCTGTT
>NW_016223243.1:0-1433 GCF_001687245.7 Rhagoletis zephyria
AACTTTTCCAATTTCGAAAAGTGTAGTGCTAACTTGACACACGTCGAAATTTGAACGAGAAGCCGTTTACACAAAAAAAGTGAGTTTAGGCGACGCATTCAGTGCATAGAAAATATGCTAAACTTACACTAACGCCTAACTCGAAACAAAAGCGCTAACAGCCAACTTAATATCATTTGTACTGAAAATAGTCAGCGTTTTGTAGACCCAAAATATGTATGTATGTATGTATGTAGGTAGAATATGATGTTCCCGATGGAAAATGAGAAAATGGTTAGTAGTAAGTTTGAACACGGAAAATGATGTAATTGTGTAAAAAAAAATCGGGATGTAAAAAATTTATAAATGCAAAAATCTTACAAATCAGCGGTTAGCAACAAACTAACTAAACAAATATTGATTCTCTTAAGTTTGCATGAAATCTTATCGCTTAAAATTACTAAAAATACAAGTTTTCGATTAAAAACGGAAGTTTTTTACTACAGTCCATATAACCTACAGTGACTCAAAAAAGTGTGTACACGTTGATTTTTTTTAAATATTCGCAATGTTTTGCAAGTTAAATATTTGTTTGTTATTTTTATAAAAATTTTATTTTTATGCTTTAATAAAAAACAAGTTTCATACTTTGTAAAAACTTTAGAAAGATTCAAAAAAAGAATCATCACATTTTTCTAACTTTTCAATCTGAATCATTAAAACATTTTTGGGTACTTATGCAGCAAAGGCCACTACTTTTTAAGCGTTTTTACCTTGTACTTTACTAAAATGTATGGTTTATAAAACTGGATACCCCAAAAAATTTTTAAAAGTCTAAACGAAAAAATCGAAATTTTGACGAAATTTTTTTTTAATTTGTCTAAACTTTGTATAAACAAATTTTAACTTGAAACAAAAGTTTGAAATTTTGTTGGAATTTTTCTAAAATTCTCGAAACGGAAACAAATTTTTTATTGAAAAGTATTGTGGATATTTAAAAAAAAAAATCAACATGTGAATGTTTGTTTAAATCACTGTATAAGAATAGTAATTCTGAGTCCGCGATAATACTAAAGTAAGTAAGCATGTGTACACCATTTCTTATCTTTTTAACTTTTTGTATCGCTGTTATCTTGTTTTGGACTTAAGAGTCACTCTAAACTAATTTAAACAATTTTTTAAAGAATACGATTAGTCGTTGCTGCTGTAGGGAATCCCACTTTAAAAAGATTTATTACTTTGAAGGTCACGTCGGAGCCAAACTCGTTGAGAAAATATTTGAGAGTTTTTATTTAGCACACTTATTTTACACAATATTATAACCTTTTCCTTTTTTATTTTCTTACAGGAATGACACGAAATTTCACCGCAATAATCCTACGGGCAACATTTTAATAGCACTACTGCTTTCCTAAACGCCTTTCAAAGAGATTTAAACACAGTATTGGGCCATT
>NW_016223244.1:0-1433 GCF_001687245.7 Rhagoletis zephyria
TAAAGTCTAGCCCCTATTGCTTTCGCGTACTTCCTAGATGAACTAATAAAGTGCCTAGAAGTATGCAACATAAGTTACGCAAACAACTTATATTTTGCATATTATTGCATGCACTTCTCAGACAGGCTATAATATAATTTCTCGAAGTCACAGAAAAGCGGAAGTTGTCAAAGTCGACCTGATTACGTAGGTATGTACATGTCAAAAAGCAGGTTGCTGGCCATTTTAAATAACTTTTTTATAACTGTATAAAGTGCGTCTTAGATAAAGCTTCTATGTTGCTACTATGACGCCATTTCGTGAACAAACTTTGAGAATCGTTTACTAAAAACTTGCTGATATTATAGCTTTGCCTAAAAAGCACCTGTTGCCGGAATTGTCGCTATTTTTCACGGTATCCGATTTTTGAATGATCTCGGTTTTTTTTTGACTTTGTCGATGACGGCCACCTGCAGTAAAAGAATAAAGTAGGTTTCGGTTTTTCCAACTCCTTTGCAGGAACCTCGCACCTAGTTCTTTTCAATATCTTATTCTGGCTTCCAGAGGCAGCTACATTTTTCGCCTATATTTTTGCCACAGACCTATTCCTCTTTGCGAAGTATGATGGAACTCTCTTCATTTTCTTTGGTAACGAATAGTCGTGTATCAGTTTCCGGCCTTTTCAGAGACAATGATTTCCTTCTTCGTCTGCTTCTCCTGCCCGACACTGCTGTATACACGCAAGGCAGGGATGGTTCTATGTGCAACAATATCTCATTTTCTAAGCTAATAACAGCAAAGTTGTTTTAATTTGAACACCTAAGTATGTACATACATATGTAATTATGTACATGCAGTCTGAAATTAAATTTGAAACTCTTAGTTAATTGTACATTGTTTATATTTTCTGGCTAATAGAAACATTTATTATTTCAACTAATGTGTACATTTAACATTTTGCAAGTAAAAACATTTTTAAAGATATATGCATGTAAGTTTTGTTTTTATCATTACGCTTAAACTATAAATATATATGTATAGATGGGCTCGAAAATCCTTTGCATACATATATACATACATACATACATTTGTGTACATTTTCTTAAAAAATCATAATATAGTTAAAGGACCATGAGGCTGAGGTTAATTTGGAATGAAAAAGCCATTAAAAAAGTATAAAAACAAAATATGTAAAAAAGGACCTTATTGGAAATCGATTTTGAATTATAGAAATTAGGTACATGTATTTTAAATTGAATACTAAGTACTTTTTATAGCAAGCATCATAATTATCCAGCTCCGACTAATTATTGAATAAAAGAATTTTCATTAAAATTAGGCAGGACAAGAATAATCAAATGATTATTCCACAATAATATATTTTAATGAAATTTGCATTCGGGTTATTAGTATGTGTTATAAAAAAATTATATTTTGAGTCGCATCTGGACATC
>NW_016223246.1:0-1433 GCF_001687245.7 Rhagoletis zephyria
ACATAGCCCCCATACCTTAAGGTAAGACGTATTCTACGTCAAAATGTTTACTCGTACGCTTTAAATTAAAATTTATATTATTCAAAAATAATTAAATATTGTCATGGAATATTTTTCTACAATATTCTTGGCGAATATATATATATATATATGAGGCCTTGAGGGCCAGAGTAGCCTAACTGACATTTCAAAAAAAGTTGAGATGTACTTTAAATGCATTACTAGAATCGAAACGGTAATAGCCCGAGGCACGCCCTTATAGTTTTCTTTCACTATAAAATGTAGCATCACGTAGGTGCAATGAACTTTATAGTAAAAGACTGCATTTATTTTTTATAGATCCTTCTTTCTCATATTACTTAAACAATTTTTTTTTTGTAGATAGAGCTCATATATTCGAGGCTATCAATGAATCCATCGTAGATTAAATTAAAATTCGTAGATAGCCTTCATTGAATCCGTGCGTAATGAAGATTCGTACAGATGCTATACGACGAGTTTATGCTGTCGGAACAAAATTTAAAATCGCTGAATCTGAAACTAATGCAAAAAGCTGAATTTTTGTTAATAATAAATTATTATTATAATCCAAATTTATTATAGTTTGATATAACTCCGTTTATTTGTGTAAATGGAGACGTAAAATACAAAATAATATTAGTACAACAAAAATTTATTAGGAAATAAACCTAGTTACCTTCATATACCATAAAAATGAATTAAAATAAAAAAAAAAACTTTCTTTTTAAAAGAACAAAATCTAAAGTTAAAAAAAAACAATTTGCTAAGAAAGAAGAAAAAAATTACTCGAACTCGAACCTCTCAAATGGCAGCCCAGTGGTTTGCTCACTCAGCCATTGCGACTGCTGGAGCACCGGGAGCAAAATAACATACATACATAGTTTTATTGCACTCGATTCGTTAGTTTTGGCAAGAAGAACAATTTCACCGTTTAATTTTAACAATTGAAGTATCTTAAATTATTGAAATTAAAAAAATCGTAAAATTTCAAAGATTACAAAATAGCTGCGGCAGATATTCTGCATGCTGATTTTTTTACTTGGTGGCACACTCTTGAAACTTCTCAGTTATTTTATATTTGATGTCAACGACCAATTCCTCTAATAAGAACATTCTATTTGAAAANAAAAATGAATAATTTCGCTACTTTTTCGCCTAAATAAGCACTCTAAGGCTAAATTGTTCAAATACTTGATTTATTTTTTATTGTACTTATTTCTGGAACTCCATTGTTTGAAATAAATGCAAAAAGAAGAGAAGGAAGTGACACTATAAAAGCAACGCGTGAGATTTGCTCATCTCCATTCTTTTAGCAATTGTTTTCTGCTCCATCGCTGTCCACTAGACTATTATCTCGTGGAACAGTATCGGTCTGACAATTGCCTTGAGCAAGAAAAGGCGATAAACCCCCA
>NW_016223247.1:0-1433 GCF_001687245.7 Rhagoletis zephyria
TGGTAGGGCTTGGTGTTCTGCAGCGTCTCGCTGATGAACCCTGTGGGAAAGGTTTTAGAACAGGTCAAGAAAAGGTCAAAGTTGTTTTCACTTACCCGATTCAATGAAGCCGACCGGACGGACGTAGATTCCACCGAGAAGATAGTAGATCATGTACGATGAAGAAGAGTTGTCCACGTCCTCTGATGCATTTTCAATGCCACTTGATGTTGCTGAGATGTTGTTATTTTTTATATTGTTGTTGTTGATTGCTTCCTTTGGTTCAATGTTCAAGGACGACGAGGAAGATTCTGATGGCTTGGAGGACATGCTTTGTTGGTGAATGGCCAATGAACTCGAATGATGTGTTGATTCGCTTATGCTTCGCTGTTTTGCTGAGTACGCAGTTTAGAGCGTGAGTGCAAGTTTTTAGCAAATCTTGGCGGTGATTGTTGATTTTGAGAAAGGCGAAGTTCTACTGCTACTGCTGCTGTTTTGTTGTTGTAATTGCAAAACTAAATGTTTAAAAAAGCAGCTAAAACATCTCAAGGCTATTGTAAAAAAGATTAAAATCGAAAAATTGAAAAAGGTGAAGTACCCTGCTGAGGGGAGAGAATGAGCGTATCACATCTTCCCTAAATGTCAACAAAGTTGAAGTTCGACGGGCTGAGCAGCACCGGAGAGAGCGCCAAAGCTAGGCCTGAAGAGCCGCAGCGGTTGCCGCTGCTCGGGTCGGCGCAGTACTGCGCCGCTCGCATGCCCAACTTGACGCCCAGCTTCCGGTCAAAGGGCGTCGCCAGGGCGGGCATCTGCAGGGGACAGAGGTTGACGTGCAGGAGGTTGATGTTCGTCGGATTATCCTCCTGGTTAAAGTTGCAGAAGGTTCCCATGTACTTGCCCGCGACGCGGCTGTACAGCTCAGTGTGGCTGAGGAGGAGGAGAAAAAGACAGTTTCAGCACCAAAAACCAAATCGAACCCAAAGAGCACCATCTTACATGAGCACCATCTGACTGCGACCGCTGGCGAGCATCGCCTCCTTCAGCCGAATGGCGTCCTCCACGCCCGCCTCCGTCTCCTCAAAGGCGGCGGCGTTCTCCAACCCGCCGTCCAGGGACCAGCTGGCGCGAGGGTAGAAATAGCCGCCGCCGGCGGCTCCCGCGGTGGCCATCGCCAGCAGCGAGGGCGTCACAAAGCGCTTCCCCGTGGCGATCAGCAGGTTCAGGCGGNCGGCGGCGTTCTCCAACCCGCCGTCCAGGGACCAGCTGGCGCGAGGGTAGAAATAGCCGCCACCGGCGGCTCCCGCGGTGGCCATCGCCAGCAGCGACGGCGTCACAAAGCGCTTCCCCGTGGCGATCAGCAGGTTCAGGCGGACGAGGGCCAGTCGCTGGCCGCCGCTCTCCCCGGTGATCGACGCCGCCAGGTCGTCCAGCTCGGCGGCCGTCTTGTTCAGCGC
>NW_016223248.1:0-1433 GCF_001687245.7 Rhagoletis zephyria
ACAAAGTTATAATACCCTTGTGCACAAGTGCGCTCGGGTATAAACATTTGGAAAAGGGGCAAACTTTCGACTCTTGGACATGATTTATGTAGCTTTATATTGATTTTTGATTTTTTTTGCACATACACATTTAACACTATGAATTTTACATGCAGATACACATTTTACACTACTAAATTTCATTCATACTTNGAAGTAAGTAAAAAGCTCGTGACGATTTTGGCGGTTGATTTATCGGTGGTGATTTGAGATTTACCCTTGCACAAATCACCCCGGGTTTCTACGAATGAAGCTTTAAGGCATAACAATACTGGCAAAAATCACATACATTGGGCCAATCGTAACACATAACAAGTAATTTTTAGCAAAAAAAAACCGACTTAAAAAACTTATATCTATATATATTTCATGATCCAATGACCGGATCTAAACTAAATTAGTATGTACATACATACGTAATAACTTTGATTTTTTTTAAACTAATGAATTTTTATATTAATAATACTATATGTATTTAAAAGTCTATTAGTTATTTTTTGTTAAATTAATGCGCTGTTATTTGGCTGTTATATTGTTAATAATAAAAAATACGCTTAAAAATGAACTGCTTTTTATGGCTTTGTACTGATTTTTGATCCCAACTGTACTGATTATGTCACTATAATATCTGGCCACCCTAGATTGACCTAACGCCACAAGAGGCACTTATACAAATCAATACANCCATTAGAATATAGGGTCCATAAAGCCAGAAAAAAAAATCTGTAACCAGAAATAGAGATTAACTATACAAAATTATAGATATAAAATAATCTCAGATTAAATCGATAACTTTTTGGTGTCCAACCTAGTTTTGTCGATTATGCTTTCGAAGAAGAGGTGGAATGTCAAATGTAAAAGTAAACACAAATAGACGCTAGCAATGAAAAGAGGTTTATAAAGGTATTTTAAATAAAATATAAAGTTAAAATGTATTTAAATTGCTTAATATGTATAGCAGAAAAAAGTGACCACGGTGGCACAGAGAATAAACTTAAGTTTTCCTTGAGTTGTGAGAATAACAAGCGCAACCAATTTGACGGCTAACGAGCTTTGATTGAGATTATATTTATATGTAAATGACCTTTACGCTTTGCCGTACGCATATGGGCAATTTTTAAATTTGTGAGCACACATATGTTTTATATGTACGAGGAATAAACATGAAATAGAAAACAAAATAATAAGCTGGGTTAAAATTACGTTCATGTTGTAAATTTTGTGCAAAGTTTTGAAAGTTGAACTCACTTAATTGGGATGTTCTAGATTCAACGGCATCCCCTGTTTTTCCAGATTGGCTCCGGTTTTCGAGATAATGCTATTTGAAAATTTTATTAAATCTTAGCTATTTTATAAATAACTCCCTCAGTTTTTAAGTTATTTTACTAAAATTT
>NW_016223249.1:0-1433 GCF_001687245.7 Rhagoletis zephyria
GGATTAAGGGAAACCTACATACCAAATTTCGTTGAGATATCTCAATTTTTGCTCGAGTTATCGTGTACACGGACAGACGGACAGACGGACAGACGGACAGACGGACAGACGGACGGACGGACGGACAGACAGACATGGCTTAATCGATTTCTTTTTTCATCCTGATCATTTATGTATACATTTGTCTATATCTATCTCGATTCGTTTTGGCTGTTACAAACAACCGTTATGTGAACAAAATTAATATACCCTTGTGCACAAGTGCGCTCGGGTATAAAAATGTATTCAAAAAGTTTCTAAAAATTTAATTAAATTAAAACAAAATATGTATTTAAAACAATAAGAACTAAAAATAAAAATAAAACCAAACAAAATAAAATAAGTTTCTAAACATTAAATGAAATTAAAAAAAAAATCTTTTAAAATTAACATAATCTGTAAATTAAAAGAAATTTAAATTAAAACAAGTAAGAAAGTCTAAGTTCGGGCGGAGCCGAACATTAAATACCCGGCGCAAGTGTTAAATATATGTTTTTTAACCTTCCGAAACCTTCCGCTAGATGGTAAGCCGAGGTGTATNAGACATGGCTTAATCGATTTCTTTTTTCATCCTGATCATTTATGTATACATTTGTCTATATCTATCTCGATTCGTTTTGGCTGTTACAAACAACCGTTATGTGAACAAAATTAATATACCCTTGTGCACAAGTGCGCTCGGGTATAAAAAAATAGCCATCAAAATCTAAAAATAAAAGGAAAATTAAATTAAGAAAAGAAAAAACTAAAAATTAGCAAAAATAGAAGTTTCTAAAAATTAAATAAATTTAAATAAAGTATTTCTTTAACAATAAAACTAAAAATTTTAATTGAAAACAAAAAAATTAAAAAATTTGATCAAAGTTAAAAATATAAAAATATTTTTCTTTATAAAACAGTAACATATTAAAACCTAAAGTAAATTAAATATAAAAAAATTAAAAATATAAGAAAATTGGTTGCCCGTCGAATGGTATGTCATGACATTGAATTCAAAAAGGATGAATATTAAAAAAAAAATTAAAACAAAAGGAAAAAAATCCGCTACCGAGGACGAGTTGGAGCAGCGTAAGCAAAATGATATGCAACACAGAAATGAGCTTCTTCCTGGCACTGACTAACTTATTAAAGGTCATTAGAATATTTGGGTTTTCTGGAGGGCAAGTATAAGCAAGATCTATGGCTCAGCTAAAACTGTCGCCAAATAAGAATCAGAAAGTCGGGGTGTAATAAACAATAATTACCTTTGAGGTAAAAAAGTAGTTTGTATTGCTGCAGTGATCCGAAGTCCAGCTTCACGCAATTTTCTAATTATCCATCCACTAACAGATACGGCTTTGATAAAAACTACGACTAAAGCCTCAAACCTATTGGTCTGCTCTAGCCACAAAATA
>NW_016223250.1:0-1433 GCF_001687245.7 Rhagoletis zephyria
ATTTCGACAACGATATAGTAATGTATCGAGTATTCGATTGCTGTATGCCATGTATGCAGATACGATTTTACAATTATTACATTGCAGTAATTTAAGCGATTATATTATTGCATTGCATTTGCTCTCAAGCCAATACAGTTTTACACGTACATTTAACATTTAACACATAACACATTGCAACTTAAATTTTTGGGCCTATCAGCGTTCAGCATAGGAAATATTAGCCGCTATTTATTTAATAGAAAAACGCTGCTACTATCCTCCATGGCGCAGTAAGCCATTATATCTCTGCATGTATGTTAGTGTATGCGTTTGTGTGTATGTATGTATGTCTTTTACTGCCAAATGTTAACAGCAACCACAATCGCTGCTAATCCTTTTTGGCACAAATTGGCGCTAAATTTAATGAATGACTGTTTCGTGTACAGTTGCGACAATCTAAATTGAAAATAACACAATGGAATTTGGTAAAAAACAATTGGCGCATACGAAACTCTTTGTCGTCTCTACGTACTTACATCCCCACTTACATATATGTATGTATGTAGCTTGTATTTCGCTCTACTCCCGAGTGCATATTTAATTTGCTTGAATGCGGCGCTTATCTTGTCGTTTCGGTAGCACTCAGCTGCAATTGGAAAAACATTGAGTATGTAAGTAACGGGTGATTTTTTAAGAGCTTGATACCTTTTTTTTAAAAAAAAACGCATAAAATTTGCAAAATCTCATCGGTTCTTTATTTGAAACGTTAGGTTGGTCCATGACATTTACTTTTTGAAGATAATTTCATTTAAATGTTGACCGCGGCTGCGTCTTAGGTGGTCCATTCGGAAAGTCCAATTTTGGGCAACTTTTTCGAGCATTTCGGCCGGAATAGCCCGAATTTCTTCGGAAATGTTGTCTTCCAAAGCTGGAATAGTTGCTGGCTTATNATTGAAGTGCAATAGAAAAGCTAATATTTTTTTTTTGTTTTTTTTTAAGTACTTATATTTAGGAAACAAAGTAAAGTAGGTTTTAAGAGCTTTATAAATTAATTTTCATAAATTTTTCAATTCAAAAACCTTTTTTAAAGGTACTTTATTTTTTGTGAATAAACCTGTAATTTGTATATGAGATTACCGTGCCTTTACATGCAAAAGAAGTCTTTATTTTCCTTGCTTCCTTTAGAATTTGAATTACCAAATGCACTTTAAAGAATGTAGAATATTCGATAAATTTAATTTGGCTAAACAACCTTATCAAAGCGTGGAGAACAGTGGGCAAAAAATCGGTTTTTTCAACATTAAAATCTCATATTAGGATGGTTCAGCCTTAAAAAGCAATATTTGAATAAAAGTTGTAGAGCCATATCCAAATAGAGTAAAAATCCTTGCAATTGACTAAATAATAAAGTTACGTTTTATAAACACCGACTTTTACACTTTTAATAGATC
>NW_016223251.1:0-1433 GCF_001687245.7 Rhagoletis zephyria
AAGACAGAAAGAAAGATGGTGAACAAAAAAGTAGTAGGAAATGAGAAAGTGTTTATTTGGGTAAAACGCGTGATGGCACTAGAAAACGCAACTTAGGGACGATAGTAGAACTCCTCCAGCAAATATTCCACATTCAAGTTTTGTCAGTGGACCGTTTTTATTGTTAGAGCATTAAAAAATCGTCTAGCCTATACGATATTCTCTACTATTTATGGTGCCACGCAACTCATAATTTCTTAATTGCACAATTAAGATGCATGTGTGAACATAGTATAAGTAAGTTTTATTTTTGTTTAGGAGTTTTCTTTTTTTGGTTTTAAGAGCATTTTTATATATTGTTCTTAACTATTTTTTTTTATTTACTCCTCTATGCATTAAGTAGTTTTGTTTCATTCGTTTTGTCATTTAATAATTCTATTTCATACACTACTAAATACTACCAAAGGACCGTTAAAATTGGATTTCTATTTTTACGTTCGAATTGTAACCGTTATTTTGTGATATTTATTTTATCAATGAGGTATAATCGATATATAGGAGGAATAATCGGTTATAAAAACGCAGTTTCCATTATAACGGTAAAATTTTTTGAAAAAAATAAGAAGCCATAGCGTTTATTTTTATTTGAAAACATCACAAAATATTGCTTATTTTTTATAAAAAAAAAACAACAAAAATAAAAATCACAAAATAACCGTTAAATTGGACCGAAAACGAATAAAAAATTAACGATTTTGCAACGATCTAAAAATAAAAAGCAAATTTGATATTTAACTGGTTATTTTCAAATATTCAGGGTATTCATCTAAACGCAAAAATGCCTCGTAAATAAATAGGTTTTCCATACAAAATTTATTATTTTTTTTTTTTAACTTCATACGCTTTGTGATCTACTACTAATATCTGTGTNTAAAAATTATTATATTGAAAAACACACATATGTAAATGTAAAATATTTAAGGAAGTTATGTGGGTAAAATGTGACTTAAAAAACAAAACGGCTATAAGAATATGATTTTATGAAGTATTTCAAACTAAATTTAAAAAAAAATTATCTATGTACATAAGAAAATCAATTGTAATGTATGTACAGTTTAAAAAAAAAAAAACATTTTTATTAAAAAAGAAAATTATACTTTACAATTTTTTATATTAAAAATTCTCCTTCTTATATGTAAATAGTAAACTATTAAGGTGCCAGTGTCAATGTATATACACATATTTATGAATAACAACAAAAAATCAATTAAGATATACACATTACAAAAACTGAACCATGATGAGTATAAAAAAGAATTTTCAATTATTTTGACTTGAAAAAAAACACGTAGAATAATTTCAATAAACTAAAACCAAACACAATTGACTGAATTCCCCTACACACGTGTACACAATCGCGCACTAACATACATTTACACACAAAAACAAAACAA
>NW_016223252.1:0-1333 GCF_001687245.7 Rhagoletis zephyria
TATACAAGCAAAATTTAACTTTACTGCCAGAATTACTCCGGAAAAATTAGTAAGTCAACCGCGAACAAAAAAGTTCCAAAAAACGATAAATCGAAACAGAATTATTGAATAAAAAATTTAAACCAAGAGGCGGACCGTAAAAACAGGAAACCGAAAATAAAATTGCCGAACCAAGAGACCGATTAATTAAAATAAATTTCAAAAGGTTCGAATAAAATCAAAATTTTCCAAAAAATAATTAACAAAACCGAAAAAAATACGACGACTTAACAGTTTAAGAACACGACCGAAAACAAAACTTTTAAAATCGTTTTATGTATAAAAACCAGATATCGCTTACTACCGACCAGTTCGCGACCACNCACAAAACTTTTAAAATCGTTTTATGCATAAAAACCAGTTATCGCTTACTACCGCCCAGTTCGCGACCACTTGGTACTCTAATGCCTTTACTTTACTGCTGGGTTGTAAGTTGCCCTATACTGGCACAACAAAATGACCCTATCACGCGCGACAACAGTAGAGCCTAACCACACAAAAAAACAAAACAAAAATAATACGTACTGCTAAATAAAACGGCACAAGCAAATGTAAAAACAACGACCAATATGTAAAAATAAATATACGTATGTACTATGTATATATGTATGCAATAGATCCCACGCAAAACAAAGGGGTGCGGCCAATGTACGTATGTATGTAAATATGTTTACCACTAGGGTGGTCTTTCTTTTAACTTTAGGTATTTCTTAATTTAATTTTTATTAAAATGCAACCAATAGCGTACTTTTTTATCCCATGTGAACAAAAGGCTAAAATCGAAGCAAACGGCTCGCCACCACACAGAATATTAATTTGAAGCGCTTTTTTTCCAATATTAACTTTAGCTTCGTTTCTTTTTCCGCGCCCTAATCACTTAACACTACACTTATCTGTTCGTGCTCCAAATCTTCCGCCGACACACAATCCAAAAACAATGCTCCGTATAGCCCGACAACGCTTGCCCTCCGATACCACCGTATATGTATATGTATGTACGTATCGAGAGGAAAATAAGTTCCTCAGGTATACTCCAACCGTCCGTTACCACGCCGCCCCGAACCGCCAAGGAAAAAAAATCCTCCTTGTGTTCCTGCTGCCAAAAAAAAAAAAAAATTAAAAAGGAAAACAAAAGATTAATATTCAAAATACCAAACCAAACTTAATACCACAAATACAAAATGCGACCCAGCCTAATGTACACTATATTTGAACGCTACTAAACAAAATAGAGAGGCAACAACCAAGCTACACACTTCACAAAATATGTACGTAGATGTGTGGGTATGGGTAT
>NW_016223252.1:1361-1433 GCF_001687245.7 Rhagoletis zephyria
AAAGCCGACCTACCTAATGTCCAAAATAAATGCACTTACCGTGCGCAACAACAATGCGCCGGGCCAAACTAC
>NW_016223253.1:0-1433 GCF_001687245.7 Rhagoletis zephyria
GCACAGCACTAAGTCAATTTATGTAGTTGAATACGGTAACGCCATGTTTTCTTGTGTGTCTGTTGTGTCGAAAAATTACGCGGCGATCTAATTTGGCTCAGGTGTTTTTCATGATTACCTACCTCTTTCTACATTTGTTGTTATTATTATTGTTGTTGCCAAATTATTTGGAATGTGTGCAATGACGTATGACTCGAATGTCCACAACTGTGGTGTGGTGTGTTGTTGTTGTCGAATGTTTTTTTTTTGTAGTCTGATACTTCGTGGCAGTCACAGTTGAGCGATCCAAATCGAGAAAAAAAACAAGAATCTTCACCGCCATCTGAGTGATTGAATAGTTGTACGAGTAGAATATTTTGTGTTCCGTCTGTGCTCTGCTGCTCTCGTTTGTGGGGGAAGAGTTAAGTGTAGCCCTATAATTTGAAAATTTCATAGTGGCCGCAATATGTTGCACGCAATTAAATGCTGCGCTGAAAATAAAATGCAGAGCACAGTTGGTGTTTGTTTGATCGAATGCCTGCTGCAATTATTGCCTTATTTTTTTCGGCTGCATTTTAAATGAAATGAAATTAAAAATATTACTTCAACGGAGAGACCTAAAGTATTCTGGTAGTTTAGATCACTTACGCGCGTTGCATACCGTGTATCGCTAAATGACATAATACCTTAGCGGCCATCATGCGACTCTACCTTCTATGTTATGGATTGAGCGGCTTAGCGTATGTCTGTTCCTCATGTTGTCGGGCAAGGGAGGGTGGATATAAAGAGACTCCCTTCGGAGCAGGAGAATTAAGAGAGAGAAGATTACGGCGAGGAGAGTCTTATGTATGTCCAGTACCGGCGATAGATTACACAGCAGGTTGTCTCCCAACCTACTCTGGTCAACCAGGCATCCGTATAAAATAAAGATGTAGGGAATCAGGATATCGGATCGCAACTTAGTAGCATCACCATCGCCAACGTTTTCTTAGTCCAAGAAAAATAAGTGTACCAGGTTTCGTTTGTTAACGATATTCTACTAAATTTTTACCCGAATTATCGTTTACACGATCAGACGGAGAGGCAGACAGGCATGGCTTAAGCGATGTCTGTTATCATTGGGAGCATTTTGGTATGCATATGTCTATATTCGTATCGATTCCTTTAGGCCCTTACAAACAGCCGCTGCGCCAACTAAGTTAATATACCCTTGCGCTTCGGATTACTTGACTTTAAACAGCCATAACTCAAAAGTTGGTCTTTCGAAAAATTAGTACTTCACATAACGGTAACTTAATCTAGAAAAGCCCTATCTCGTTTTCTTTCGAAATTTTTTGTATAAAGGTAACGAAATGTAAGTAGCTGACAAATATTTATCTATGTACATATGTATGTCTGTACAATACAGGGGCGCACCCAGGAATATATTTTAGAGGGGGTTTTATATTTCTGAA
>NW_016223254.1:0-1433 GCF_001687245.7 Rhagoletis zephyria
AGGCCTTGGCCATCAAAATTCCACATGCAGTGGAGGAGATACCTGGCCTGAACAATCTGAAGGCACTGGCTTGGTTGAAGGTCGTTTCCGTTAAAATTGACAGCTGGTTTGTGCCCCTCTTTATGCGCTCGCTAGAGCGTTATGCAGCTGACAATGCCCACCTTCAGGTGCATCTCTTCTCCAATGGCAATAGTCTGCTCAATTTGGATGAACCGCTTCGGGGTCGGGTAGTTCGCTATGTAAACAGCGGCGTTGAAGACCATGCAAACAGCATCCCCTTTTTTTGCAGGCACTTCTCCTCTCTCACCTCACTTACTCTGTTCACTCAAAAACCAGCTGAAGAGATGGAGACGTTGTTCCAAGCCGTGGCCCAGTTGCCGAACCTAGTTCACCTAGAGTTGGTTGCCTTCTTTCCAGAAAGACCATCGGTAGAGGAGGAGAGACTTCCCTTTCGCCCACTGACCCAGCTGCCCTCTGTTTGTGCACTTGATCTGTTCTTGTTGATCCACTGTCATGCCCAGGTAGAGTGGTTGAATTTGGGCTGGACTCTGCCCAACTGCCAGGCCATTCATCTCAGGCTTTTCAGCTGTAAAGCTTGTAGAGTCTTTTTCACCTTTGAGTTTTGCAGTGATGATGCTCAAAACTTTGGCCTAGTCCCAGTTCACACAAAAGCCCTAGAGTGTTACAAAGCAGCACTTCATAAACTTCACCGTGGCGTTCACCCAAAGAAAATCATCTTGGCTGCAGAGGAGCTTCCTCTTGAGCAGCTGCCTCTAAAGGAAAACTAACTTTACATCAGTGTTTTCAATCAATACGTTTATTTTTGCCATTACTTTTGAAATAAACTATTTTTATGTATACTTTTTGATGAAGTTTTTTTCACAAACCTGTTTCAGCTGAAAATCCTTTGAATACTTTCAATGGTGCTTTTCTAGCATTTCTCTAGAGCATATCTCATTTTATGTGTGATCTCAAGGGGAAAACTCTTTTACATATGTACCTGAAGATATTAAAATCTCGAGAGAGCTAGAAGCAAATGGTCCAGGGGAGAGTATATAAAGGTGCACTTCCTGCAATTCGAGTCACTCTCTTCCGAACAGTTCCTTCACTCGTTCTGTGCTGTGAGCAGCTGTAACAACAACCCCTTTAAAGTTCACTTTCTGACCCAAACATCTCATTATCATCACCATGCCACCTCTTCGACCCCTTCCAGATTTATGTTTGATTGCCGTCTTTAAGCAGCTAACACCCACCGATCAACTGAAGGCGAGCATGATGAGTTTTCGCTGTGAGGTTCTGGTGCGAGCAGCGAATCGTCGAGTGAAGACACTGTCCATCACATATTGGGATGAAGTTGAGGTGATTAAGAATGAAATCAACAAGCTTTCCCTTTCATGCAAGCCCAGCATGCAGCTGACCAGTGGTGAGCCATT
>NW_016223256.1:0-1433 GCF_001687245.7 Rhagoletis zephyria
ATATTTTATAAATAATTATACAAAGTCTACTGAGAAAATCGTCAAAATCCATGCTGTATATATAGCTTTATCTCCTATAGCACTGATTGTTCAGATACCAGTTTTTGCGATATATCTCCTTTATGTAGGAAACTAAACCCAATAAATTGTGTTACCGGTTTACATNATCTTCCATACCTCTGATTGTTTAGATGCGATTTTTTATATAAGTATGTAACTCCTCTATCGATGTATGCAGATGTATTCAAAAGCAGTAATCTGTCAAAGTAAAATTTGCAGATGTTCATGAAAGGTATTAAGCCTTCGGCATAGCCGAAGACAGCGCTGCTCTTACTTGTTTTATTCTAAAATAAAAATATATTTAGAGGTCGCTAAAAGCTTTCCATGTTTTTATATGGGGAAAAAAACAAATTTTGGTAGAAATGGACATGAAAATCAACAATTTTCTTCAGGAGACTTCCAATAACGATACCCAATTGTTAATTTAACCATTTTGTAATACTAAATATTTTTTTTCATCCCTCATTGCATTTTCTAGCATTTTCAGGGTGTTTTGGCGGACATATAAAATATAATAAAAATATTTTCTATACCATTTCTACGGTAAGTGATTTTTCCCCATGTAAAATACATGGAAAACTTGGAACGTTTTGAGCGACCTCTAAATATATTTTGACTTCGAAATATCAAATAGGGGTACATTACTTTAGGGCATAGAATAATCCCATGATGTGAAAGCATAAAAATTCCGACTTTACTTTTTGACATGCATTTTTGGACCACCCCAATATACACATAGATTCATCTGTATTTGGGCTATCGTGTAACTGTAAACATTTTTCTGACTCCTCAATGAACTGCGTTGAAAGTGGCATAATGCACAGCGCAAGCAAACCCGGTAAACCGGATGTTGAATGTTGAATGCTGACTGCTGAATGGCCTGCCTGAATATTGAATGGTGGCCAGGCATGCTGTATGTCCATATGTATGTATGAACTATATCTGCCGGATAATGTGAGCATTGAATGCCGGATGCGCGTACAAAAGCCGAAAATATACACTAAACGCCAAAAGCAAACTCGTTCGTTCAGCTAGGCAAACACCTGAATACTCTTCAACTGCCTTAATCCAGCTTTCAACTTGAAAGTGATTTCGTTGTTTTTTGAAAATGACTAAATCGCTGCAATATTTACATGGCTGCTCGTATGTACATACGTGTAAAGTTTGTATGGATTTGTGCATGAGAAAAATGGCAAATAGGTAAAAATATAAATAGCCCCGCAGCTGTTGCTGAGTGGATGCCCAACTTTATATGGCTCAGGGGTTAAAATAGTACATATTTAACTCAGTTACGAGTGAGACGCATAAACCAATGATGACCACCTTTTATTATTACTTGGTACTCTTTTGCGGAAAGTATTTCTTTAATTGTT
>NW_016223257.1:0-1433 GCF_001687245.7 Rhagoletis zephyria
ATATAATAATAATTTATAAATTGCTTTCAGTCTATTAAGCAGTTTACATTTATAAAATGCGCCTGTTTTTTATGGAACATGAAAATTCGTTTTTTCTTGTTTTATTTTTTTCCTCGAAAATTTTGTGCATTTTATTGAAGTTAATGTCCTTAAAAGCTTAGACGCTCGAGACGTTTTTTATGGAACTTTTCCCCATAAATTGTACATTATAGTACTTAATAATCGTTTAAAAATTATGCGCATAGCCGTTCGATAGACATTTATTAGTAAATTTTTTATTTTTTTTTTGTTTTTTTTTTTGAGTATGAAATAAATATGTGTATCAATATCATGCAAAAATATATTGTTGTTTTTTGAGCATATCAAATTGAAATGGCGAAAAAAATTTAATGAATATTATTTACCCTGAGGCAAGTTCATATCGGATTGAAACAGTGGATGAGTTACGCAGTCGCCAAAATTTGGAATAAGCAGCCTTCAAGGAGCACTTACTTTATGATTTAAAGCAGTAGGCCTTATGACGAATATTGACTAGGTATTGAAATGACAAAAAATGTATGCCATTATGAACTTGATTACTATTTTTTTTTTGTAATTACATGATAATGTTTTAATGCCCGACTTTGTCATTTGCCATTTTCGGCATTTAATGCCTTGTGGAAATCCAATATTAGGAATTCCATTCCTTACTTCTTTTTTTATTAGCGATGACCAGAGTTTCAAAAGCTTCTGAATCAGCTGCCCCTAAGAAGAAAAAACTTACACGAAATAAAAATCAGTCAGCACAAATTTTACTTGTCTCCTGATACGCTTCCGTTCCCTTTGAAATACCATTTCACATGCTTATATGTTATACAGGTACTAAGGTACTAAGCTCTTTTTAAAAAAGCTTTCTTTCAGAATTGGTTTTCTTCAAGAAGGCATCCTTTTTACAGCAAGAAGAAAGCTCTTGTTAAGCCATAAAACCAATCAAATAAAAGCTTCTCATTTTGATGAGGTAACCAAATTACACCTACAGCCTAATCTCTACTAAATTGTAGCTGAGAGCTCTCAGAATTTTTGTCTGTGGTTTTCATAACACATCGCAACTCCCTCGCTGATTTATGCCTCGTGAGAAAAAAAATGTTTGTTGAAGCCTTTTTTTTGTTTAAGCTACAGTGTTTTTTCGTTCGCAGTGCATACGCTGATTCAGAAGCCTCGGTAGCTCTGGCCATTTATTATAAAAAAAGAAGTTAGGAATGGAATACTTAAGGACTGCCGCTTTAAGTCTTTTAAAAAAAATTTATTTTTCGCGATTTCAGGCGAATTGCTACATATTTCTCTCATTCCTCTCATCTCGCACACTTAATTTTTTTTTTTGCAATGGGCTGCTCTCATACTCTTCCAAATTTGGAAGAGTATTTTTGCATTTCGCACAATCCGTGCATCGTGCA
>NW_016223258.1:0-1433 GCF_001687245.7 Rhagoletis zephyria
TCATCCAGAAATTTTAGGCAGCTAAATATCAGTCGCATAATTACAAAAAGAGACAAAAATATCTTTTTTGGTAGCTTAAATGAAAGTTAGTGACAAAATATAAAAAGTACTTTCACGCAAAATGTTTTTTTTTTCTAGTTTTGAGACCACAGTTTAACTAATAAATCCATAAATATTTTGCTATTTTTTATTCCCTTTCTGAAGTTGACTGAATAACACTCCAACACAACATTTTTTCTACTTACATACTACATACCCACGGAAAAAAGTAAATTTTATTATCGCTTCCCACAAACTAGCTTATGAGAAAGTAGTTCAAAGAGAACAAAAAATGCTTCCAATACATACGTAAATACCTTTTTTGGCTTCAATGAGTACTATATGTATATAAAATAAAAAAGTTATAAAACATTTACACACATATTTACGTAAACTAATTATGCCCTGAACTAAAGAAAAACCAGTGCAAGGAAGGAACCAATTTTACTTATGAATGCATATCGCAAACGATCTTCAAAAGTGACACAACTCAAAATTACTATTCTAAACTATTTATAACAAAAATTTATTCCAGCTTTTGCTGAAAGGTAAATAAGGCTCACTGTAAATTTTTAGTACATAATTTGAAAAATGCTAAATTTTGACTTGTGTCACTTTTGAACATCGTGTGCGATATATGTAACTATTTGTATGTGCAAAAATATGTGTCGACTAGGGTGTTTCATGAAAAAAGNATTTTAAAATTTATTATATTTAAAGACTTGCGCCGAAACATTTCAGAAAAGTATTAAGATTTACATGAGCTATGCCGATTTGAAAAGATCTCTAAAGACCGAGATTTTTATAAAATAAGCTAGATTAAAAATTTTTTTTTTTTCTAAAACTCACCTCAGATGATACAAAACAAAAATATATGTATATTTGGAGGTATTTTCTAATGAAACCAGCTAACACAAATCTTAATAGTTTTCCGAAATATTATGACATAAGCATTAAAATATAATAAATTGTATAATTCCGATGGAAAAATACCGCTTTTTTATGGAGCGTGTTGCACTCTAATGTACACATTTACATATATACGTATGTGCGAAAATATACTATTATAAAAGAAGCGAAAATAGAATAATTTCAGCAAAAATCCTAAGAAATTGTAAATCAGCTGTTACGCAAACGAAAACTAACTGAGAATGTAACTGAAGCGACGAATACTAGTGCAAAGGAAAATGCTAATTGAAAGAAAACAAATAAAAAAATCAACTTATTAAGAAAATACTTAAAACTCGTTTTATTTTTTCGGGAAAATTTTTATTGCAAGTATTTACTTACATATGTACATGCACATATAAAAATATATACATAATGTATATTTATGTCTTCATCGAAAAAAAAAATTCGCTCGCAAAATGAAAATATTTGTAATTGTTGGGGCA
>NW_016223259.1:0-252 GCF_001687245.7 Rhagoletis zephyria
GTAAATTGTTCCTGAGCGGTTCAGTTCTGCAGCTCTTATTATCTTCTCTGTTTGGTGGCGAACGGCTCGGAGACGTCTTTCCCAATTCTGGCAACTCCTTTTAGTGCTGTCAAAAGCGGCTTTAAAGTCGACAAATAGGTGGTGAGTGTCTGTCCTTTTCTCGCGGGTCTTTTCCAAGATTTGGCGTATTGTGAATACCTGGTCTATGGGGGATTTTCCAGGTCTAAAGCCACACTGATAAGGCCCAATCAG
>NW_016223259.1:308-1433 GCF_001687245.7 Rhagoletis zephyria
CGCTCGATAAGACCTTGTAACCTATGCTTAGAAGGCTGATCCCGCGGTAGTTGGAGCGAATGGTGGAGTCACCTTTCTTTTGGATTGGGCAGAGCACACTTAAATTCCGGGCATCGGGCTTCATCTGACCATATTCTGCACAAGAGTTGATGCATGCACCTTATCAACTCCTCGCCGCCGTACTTGAATAGCTCAGCTGGCAGGCTGTCAGCTCTAGCAGCTTTGTTGTTTTTCAGCCGCGTTATTGCTATACGTACCTCGTCATAGTACGGCGGTGGAACGTCAACTCCGTCATCATCGACTGCGGGCTCGGGTTCTTTTCCTCCACAAATTTCCGTGCTGCTACCATTTAGTAGGGCGGAAAAGTGTTCNCGGCTTTGTTGTTTTTCAGCCGCGTTATTGCTATACGTACCTCGTCATAGTCAAGCAGTGGAACGTCGACTCCGTCATCATCGACTGCGGGCTCGGGTTCTTCTTCTCCATAACTTTCCGTGCTGTTACCATTTAGTAGGGTGGAAAAGTGTTCCCTCCATAACTTAAGTAGCTCTTGACATCGGTTACTAGGTCGCCGCTATTGTTCTTACAGGAGTACGCCCCGGTCTTTAAACCTTCTGTAAGTCGCCTAACTCTCTGGTAAAATTTTCGGGCATTCTTCCTGTCGGCCAGCATTCCAAGCTCTTCGCACTCACGTATTTCGGCCTCTCTCTTCTTATTGCGGCAAATACATCTCGCTTTCCTCTTCAGATCCCTATATATATAGCGGTCCCACATAGCGCGCGTTGCAGCGTGGCTCTGTAGGCGGCATCTTTTTTCACTGCAGCTTCCTGACACTCCTCATCATACCAGTTGTTCTTTCGGGCTCGCTGAAATCCGACTATTTCTTCGGCGGCGGTACTTAATGAGAGGGAAATGTGGTTCCACTGCTCGCATATGTCGGTTTGTTGAAGAGTGCTCTCTGAGAGCAGGTGTGAGAGTCGAGTAGCGAAAGCGCTGGCCATCAGTCGTGATTGCAGCTTTTCGACGTTAAGATTTACTTGCATATTTGGGCGCACATTTTTTGCTGCACAGAGGCGGCAGCGTATCTTGGCTGCAACAAGATAGTGGTCCGAGTCGATGTTTGGCCCT
>NW_016223260.1:0-1433 GCF_001687245.7 Rhagoletis zephyria
CATGCACATACACACATCTACATATTTGCTGGCATGCAAATGCACAATAGGTAACTATCTGGCGTAGATTGTAGAGAAACACATTTTTAATAAATTGTGTGTGAGTGTGTGTGTGTGTGTGAATGTATGTGTCATAAATTCCCTTCCGGCCACATGCTACACTTCTGTTGAGTGACACATGCATGTTGATATGTAATACATACACAAACGCACACGCATGCGAATAACTGCGGCAAGGAAGTGAATGTAGCATGCGCACCACAGCTCTGCACACACCGCTTTGCACAACCGCACTTCGGCCATCTAACGGCATCAAAGTTTCAGCAGCGTTGCTTTCATGTTGTTGTTGTTGTTGCTGCTGCTGGATTTGCCAGCAAAATTGGCAATGTGGAGAAACTGCAAAACAGCAGCAATAACAACAACAACAACAACTCTGATACGCGCGTACACGCATGGCAAAGCATAAGCAAATCCAGTAAAAAAAATAAATAAATAACAACAATAGTTTGGCTAACGTATAGCTCGAAGACTTTGTAGCTGCAATGTATGTATGTACATAGCTGCAACTGTGACAAAACTACTTACATACATATGTACATATGTATGTATGTATAATCATAATAATAGCAACTACAATAAGTGCGCAAGTAGCGACTAAAAGCATCTCTAATTCCATCAACTGCTTGGCAACTTAAAACTAATAATGGCAGCAACTTAGTTGCCTTACTTTGCTGGTCGCCCTTCCGCTTTCCACTTTCCGCTTCCTGTGTGCGCGCTTTGTTTGGTTACGTATGTATGTATGTACATACGTCTCTATTTTGCTCCTACACTTTCTGCGCTGTTTTCACTTTTAGTTGCTAAGAACTTCTTTGGTAAGAATTTTGTTGCTTCCGTAGCTGGTGGAATTTCGAAAACTTGTAGCGCTTCGAAAATATTAAATTTCANACTATTTTTATGAGTTTCTAAACTAATTGACTTTTAATAATTTTAACTATTAAGAAAAGTTGGAAACAAATAACGGTAGTGTAATTTGTACGAGTAGCAGCGCATAACGAGCCATTGTTTGTTGTGTAAGTGTAGAAGAGAGAAAAGAGATTTTACGTAATATGTATTTTTAATAATCTGCAAAATGGTGTGCGGCCAAATTTTGCCAATGAAATTTTTATTCATCTTTTTAGTACAATTTTAGAAAATTACAAAATAATTAAAGCATTAATTTTTAAAAACGGTTCGGCTATAGCAGAATTTTTACCGATTATGATAAGTATTTACAAAATTTGGGTTGGTCGAAGTTTTTCTGAGTGAAAGTATCCCTCAGCATCTGTTATAAGATCCACCAATACGAGATAATTTAATTTTTGACAAAGTGGCAACCCTAATTTTAAATATTAGAATTTTTAAATCTGCCATATTCAGTAAATAAAATGGTCATT
>NW_016223262.1:0-1433 GCF_001687245.7 Rhagoletis zephyria
TCTCTGCACCTTCTCATGGACGATGACGAAGAAGAAGAAGAAGAAGAAGAAGTTGATGATGATGGAAGTGAAAGTGAAAGTGAAGATGACACTTTTCCACTTTCCTCGCCACCACTGAACGCCGTGGACGTCATTCGGTGTCCGGTTTGTCAGGCCCCCGCCTTCCACAGTGAGTTCACCCGTTCAGGCATCGCCCTGGCCATGGTCTTCTTTCCCATTGGACTGCTCTTTGCCGTTCTACTGGCCGAAAAGCGCTGTCAGCTGTGCGGATACAAGGCTTAAAAGCCTTGATTCAGCCCTCTGATTGAAAGGACATTAGGACATGTTACACTAACATTGAACGGTATTTTAACAACAAAAAACGAAGCATTTTTGTTTAGCATTCAGTCTAACAACAATAAAAAACAGAGTAGAGGTGTAAAAAATTGTGAGAAAAAGTACAAAAAACAGTTTGGGCGGTGTTGGGGTGGTGGTGGTGAAGTACAAAAAGTAAGTGCATCTGTGGGTGTGGGTGCAGTGATAAGCGCGTTAATGAGCAGGGGAAAGGGGTGATAATAAAAAAGAGGGCGGGAAAGACGTCATGAAAAGGAGAGCTCGAAAAAAGAGAGGTGGGGGCGTTTGTGTGTGTACACAGCGGAAGTTTGTACTGCAGAGGTGATGTTATTGCACTGTATTGGATTGTACTGTGGAAGGTCGTTGTTGGGAGTTTAGAACCGCTCCTCCTCCTCATTCTTTAGGACTTGTCTTTAGTCCATTGGAAGCTCTTTTTTGGGCAGCTCCTCAGCGCCTCCGTTTTCATGGTCAATATCGTCGTCGTCATCATCATCGTTGTGGTCGTCATGGTAGTTTCCTTTCTCAGTCAGCGGCAGGCTGATGCTGCCATTTTTGCCACCACCATCCATAGCGTCAAGGCGGACAATGTTGCGTTCCGCCTCTTCCTGATGGAATTTTCTGCAAAAAAAAGTTTATGGTGGTGGATTTGGAGCAAAAGAAGAAGAGCGAAAGCTGATCAGTTTCTGGCCAAGCGCAAATGCGGCGGGAAAAGAGCGAGAAAGATAAAAAGAAAGATAAAAAGAAATAGAGAAAAATCGCGCAATGAAAAAGAAAAAAGGAAAAAAGTGTTGAAGCAGTAAAATTAATGACCTCAAGAACTTACTTGTAATCAAGGTAAAACTCCCGTGCCTTCATAATTCCAAAGGCGACCGCCGGCAGTGAGATGAAGACGAGGAGAATGGTGACGAAGGTGCCGAAGGAGAAGCTGGCGTGAAGGCTCTCATCGGGTTCACAGGCGGCCACGCCCTCCTGGTACTCGGAGCACCGGTCGAGGAGGTGCTCCCGCTCGGCGGGGTCGATCGGTAGCGATCGGTAGTGGTCGGTGGTGTTGCCCTCCTCACATTCGACCCGGGCCGAGGCGGCCCTGACGAAGCACTCCT
>NW_016223263.1:0-263 GCF_001687245.7 Rhagoletis zephyria
TAGTCACGCGAACGTGCCTCCGTGATGAATCGATGATATCCGAGGATGATGGCAGTGGTGGTGGTGGTGGTAATGGTAATGGCGATGCCAGTGGCCAGTGTGTGTCACACACTCTGCTACTTTGGTAAGATTTTCAGGGCTATCGACTGTCGTTCTCTTCTCGAAGCGACTGTTTGCTTTTCTGTAAAGAGTACACTCTCTAGCTGGGTGCTCTGTTCAAGACTACCAGAGAGTGTTCTAACAATAATAACAACAGCAACAAC
>NW_016223263.1:301-1433 GCF_001687245.7 Rhagoletis zephyria
AACCATGAAATCGATGACACAGGGTGTTCAACAAGTTCGCCAGCCAGCCCTCGAAGACGTCACCACTTTAAGCTGTTGCACAAAGGGAAAGTTTGAGGAAAAAGAAAGTGACAGTGAGAGAGAATGTCGACCAGCAGTGTTGAGCAGCAAGTGGTGATTATGTAAAGACATACACACACTCACACTTTAGCAGATTATTTCTGGGGGATTTCAGCACTCACTGTGTGAACACCATCATCGATTAGCACTTTTAGCACTTTTTTTTCTAGTGAAAATCTCTTGTGTCAACTTTTGTGTCTGTGACTCATTCCTGTCTGGTCAGTCAGCCTTGTACTTAAAGTGTGACTGACAGTCGTACACGGAAATTGCAGACTGATAAGNCACTTTAGCAGATTATTTCTGGGGGATTTCAGCACTCACTGTGTGAACACCATCATCGATTAGCACTTTTAGCACTTTTTTCTAGTGAAAATCTCTTGTGTCAACTTTTGTATGACTCATTCGTGTCTGGTCAGCCTTGTACTTAGAGTGTGACTGACAGTCTACACGGAAATTGCAGACAGATAAGATGGCGAAGAAGAAGGAGAAGATTTATCTCAATTGATTTCAGTGCACTGAAGAAAAAGGAAACGGTCGACTGAACTGATGGTTGGTTGACTGATTAGATGCTGATTAGTGCTTGACCACAAAGCAGAGTGTGTGCGAATCTTCTGAACTCCACCAAAACTTGGCGAATGTTTTGTGAAATGTGATCAACTGTGTTTGTGCTGATTGGCATCAATAAAGAGAAAATAAAATCAGCAATCGCTCAGTTTGACTCGACAAATCAGCACACACACACACACACACATCAGCAAAACGGTCTCACTATCTGGCAACACACAGCTCAGTTCGTGGTGGTGGTGGTACTTCAGGCAGCACAAAGATGGCAAGGCAAAGTAATGAACTAAATGTAGCGTTGCTGCTGTTGCTGATGTTTGAAGTGCACTTCAAACAAAGTGAAACAGAAGCGAGGATTCGGTCGGTCGGCTTGATCATTCGCCGACTCGGTTCGCCAAAGCTGAACTGAACTGTACTGAACTAAACTGAACGTGATGTTGACCGACTTTGTGACTTTGTGACGTTGATGTGC
>NW_016223264.1:0-1433 GCF_001687245.7 Rhagoletis zephyria
GAAATTTAACAATCAGTATCATCAAAAAAATTTATAATAATAATAATAATATTTTTTCCCATTTGTTTTAAAAGCTAGTAATTTTGTAATACAAAGGGCAAGGCATTCCTCGAAAAAAAAACCTAGCTAATTAATAGACTATATGCTGAGCCAGTTTCTGAAAAGAAATATTCCGCCTACTTTTTTGAGTATTTTTTTTTGACCTTATTCTTATCATTTACAATTTTAATCTTGTGTAAACTGATCTTGGACATACCTTAGATGTCTTATCAAGAAGCGCAATGATTCTGGTGGTTGTTTTAACGGTGGTAATTTGAGATTAAGCCGTGGAAAACTTCATCTTCGTGTCTCTGAAGGAAGCTTTAACGCATAGTAATATTGGAAAATCACATCCATTGGCCCAATCGGAGCACACGGTAGTTCGAAATACGCAATGGTGCAGCAGGTCGTTGTATTCGGACATTGACGGCACTTTTTCTCACTCGAGGATTTTTAGTAATAATTCGAGTCCAGGAATGTTTCCCTTTACGTTACCAATGCATATTTCGAATATTGTGAACTTAAACTGACCACGGACTCCACAAAACACACACAAAAAAATTTCGTTAAAATCGGTGCAGCCGTACGCGCGTACAGAATAATTATATATATATACATATAAAGAAAGGGTAAAAGTTTCAGCATGTTTTGTATGGGATGTATGTATGTATGTATTAAAGGTTAAAGTTTGTATCATAAGTCTTTTGTACAAAAATGTTTCAGAAGTTTGTATCTTAAGTCTTTCTAAAGGTTGTTGACAGAAAAGTACACAGTACATACTTATCTATGTACATTGTACATGAACGCAACGGCACAAAGTCTTTAAATGATTTTTTTCTCAAAAAAAAAAAAAAAAAACAACGAATGAAAAGAGAGAGATACATATTTCTATTAAAGCTATTTGTAGATCAAATTTGTATTACGATCCTATAGATGGGAGTGACAGGAATTACATTAAAATATGAACGAATCGATATTATTGCCTATTGTTTGAAATATTTTTTCTAAGGGTTTATTTTAAATGATACCTTAGAATGTTGTAAAGGCAACATTAATTAGGAAACCAATTAGTTTTCAGTGTCTCTTCGTCAAGACTCAAGATAAATGTTGCCAAAGGTGGTTCTGCAACATTTAAAAAATACACACAATATACATATATATATATATTTTTTTTTTAACAAAAATGTTTAGATTATAAAATTTAAAAAAGAAATGAAATAAAACCATCAATTGAGAAATATTTTGAGAAATATTTTTGTTCTCTTAATAGCAAATTCTGTAAACATTTATAAATAAGCAAGATGTTTCATAACCATCAGACCAATCCCAATAATAATATGCCGTTAAAAACGTTTTTAGAAAGGTCTTTACATATTTTGAACGAAGTGTGAAAA
>NW_016223265.1:0-1433 GCF_001687245.7 Rhagoletis zephyria
TCAAAATCAGCAGCTGAAGAGTTGAGTCCATCTTTGCTTGAAGTGAAAAATTAGCAGAATAGTAAGAAAGTACAGCTGTCCCTAGTCTTGTTCTAAAAAATAAAAAGATTAATCAAAACCTTTCTAGAAACCAAAACATTCCAACTGTTTGATTTTGTTTTCTTTCTTTCTTTGTTGAGCAATGGGAACGAGCCTTCACTTTATTGTCACTCTTCGAACTCTGACTAACTATCTATTGCACTAAACTGCTACTTTACACACATTTTCTAATTCTAAATTCTAAATTCTTATCAAATCTGCGTCGTCTTCTGCTGCTCAATGACGACGGCCATCTTTGCCAGGCGATCGTTGACGGTGCTGCGAATGGAACGCAGCTGGCGAATTAGACTGCGATCATCTGAGGATCCATTTCCTCCTCCTCCTCCTTCAAAGAATATTCTCGGCTGATGTTCACCACCACTTTCTCTGAGCCTTCGAGCACTGCTGTTTAATATCACCAAATTCTCAACAGGAGAACCAAAGCTGCTGAAGATCGTCTTAGGAGTTTGGCTCAAGTTAGTGGACTGCAGGTTGGCCAGCTCTGCTCGAAGTGAACTTCCGGTGCTGCGAATCTGCTCGATGAGCGCCCGTGAGGAGGAGCGAATCGACTGCAGCTTGCGCTCGGTTCGCTTATCAGAGAACTGTCCAGGGTTCGTGCTGGTAATAAAGGCAGTGCTGGTGATAAGATGAGAAGGCTGATGATGATAACGAGGATGATGATGGTGATGATGATGATGATGATAAGGATAAACTCCAGTGGAGTTCACCACCTCCTGTTGATGATGATGGCAGTGCTGGCAGCACAGATTTGGCGTCGATTTGGACAAACTGAAAGTAGAGAAAGAAAGCAAATCATTAGCAAGCGAAACCAAAAGGTGGCACTAAAAGTGTGCTAAAAATAGGCAAACCTCCGGTTCACGGGCTGCAAGTTCGAATCACCACCACCGACATGTTTGAATCGGTAGGCATTCGCTCGGTTCTGATGGACTTCATCACCACCCTCATCGTTTGAAGCATCACCCCCATCACCCTCGTCCTCTTTATCATCAAAAAGGAGGTTTCCCTGTGATCGAGAGTGTCTGATTGAAGCAGCAGCAGCAGCAGCAGAACTTCTTTTCTTCTTTTCATCTAGGACATTATCACCACCATCACCCTCACTGGACTCATCAATGGACTTCTTTTCATCTTCACCATTATCACCTTCTTCATCACCCTCCAACCTCAGCTCTCCGATTCGCTCATTGAGCTGCAGTGCACAGTCGTGCAGCGCCCGCTGAAGCTCCCGGCATTGCTGTACAACAACTGAGGGACCGGAAAGCTGCTGCTGCAGCTGCTTAGGTTTCACTTCTAAAAAGAAAGTTTTGATTAGATTTTCACATAAATTTTGTACAAAA
>NW_016223266.1:0-1433 GCF_001687245.7 Rhagoletis zephyria
ACCATATAAATCCCCTTTTCAAACTTTATACAAAAATTATAAAAATTCGCCAAATTTTCACCAAATTGGCTATAAAATACCGTTGATTTTTAAGAATATTTTTTGCTGACGGTTTCACGAATTTTTACCCATACAAAGTGTGCTCGACAATTTTTTTATATGGAAGAGAATGCCTAGCACCGTCAACAAAAAAAACTTGTCAAAAATCAACAGTATTTTCTAGCCACTTGAAATTTGCACTTTACAAAACAGAATACCTGATAATTTTCTAAGTGCGCGGTGCCACCCCATTTTCTTAAAATTTCTGGAAAAGCCACTTATTTGCTAAAGAGCGATTGTAAATATCAAATTTGAATCAATATTGATGAATTCCTTAGCCACACGGCACATAAACAAAACAAATTCAAGGCCGTATTTAAGAAAAGTCGCCTAACTTCGACAATTTTTAAGCGATTAAAAAGTTGAAAATTTGCTGAATTTTCGCGAGGTTTGCAAAAAGTTTAGAAATTATATTTTTATTTTTTTATTATTATTTTGCGGAATGAACCATATCTTTATAAAAAATTGTCGGAAAAATATTACAACAAAAATTGTTGCATATATTGTAAAAAAGCTTCTGTGCCAGTACTTTTTGCCGGCAGTGTATGTTTATCTCGGTAACCGTACTTGACACGAAAAAACGCAAGATACTGAAAATGTCTGAAATCACATTAAAATTATGCCCGACTTTTCATATAACATTAAATTTAATAAATGCGGAGGCTTCGATATTTTGAAATTTAAGGACGCCAATTTACACAAAGTTGATGCCCAAAACAATCTCTTAAAAAGAAATAAGGTTATTAAGGAATTTGGGAAAATGGGCCATAAAAACATAATTTCCGATTCCGATGAAAGGTGTTTAAGAATACTTTTTTCATAAATGTTTTTCAAAAAGGTTGTCAGCTACCCAAAGAGATAAAAATTGGCATGGAATTCAAAACAATATTGCCCTCAAATTGAAGCGCTATGAAAAGGTTTGGCTCCGGCTTATTTTCAAATAGATTGGCCACCTTTCTAAACTAAAAAATATCTAAATATCTGTTAAAGTTTTAACCGCATTTAAATTGTTTCTAGTTTTGGTCCAAGAAAAGGACAAAAAATATTTTCTGCACATACAGTAGAACAATACAAGTATTGAGTGAGTTTTAACATTAACCACATTTGGCCACAGCCAGATAGAAAAGAGCTACTCTCCCACCAATTGTGAGCCAAAACTACTTTCAGCGCTTCAGCACAAGTCGCATAAGTCTAGTACGGCTCCTTTGCTTCTACTTCAACATCCGCAATATGTAATGACGAGTACATATTTCCAAGCGATTGTGCAAATTGTATACTTCCTTCCTTGCAAATAAAACAACAACTCCCGGGCATGGCTTCATGGCTTCATTGCA
>NW_016223267.1:0-160 GCF_001687245.7 Rhagoletis zephyria
TTTCCCCCAATGCGGATGTAAGAATAGAGGCACACGCCATAGTTCTGCCACAACTTACAAATATACTTCCAAGCTATAATGTAAATGGGAAAGATCGCCAAAAATTTGCCCACCTCAAATTAGCGGATCCCAACTGCCACACCCCCGCGCAAGTTGATAT
>NW_016223267.1:188-1127 GCF_001687245.7 Rhagoletis zephyria
CCAAGTAAAAGAAAAAATATCGGTATTCACAACTCAAGTTGAAGATATTTCAAACGAATACCTCAATTCTCAATTAAGAAGATTTTGGGAGTTAGAAGAACTCCCCCCCATGAAAGTCATTACCCCAGAAGATAAGTATTGTGAAGACTATTATAAAGCCACAACTACAAGATCAAAAAACGGCCGTTACGTCGTAAGGCTACCATTAAAGCCACAATTTCCCGACACACTCGCCCTAGGTCGCTCCCGAACCTCTGCGCTTCAGCATGCGTATAGCGTATGGAGAAAACCCTACTTAAAAAAGGCGAGCTTAAATCAGCATACGATGGTGTCCTGGAAGAATATCTCGATTTAGATCATATGGAAAAAGTAAATCCATATGAGAACATAACCAAAGGTAAATACACCTCATTTTACCTACCCCATCATGCGGTTGTAAAACCAGACAAAAAAACAACCAAGGTAAGAGTAGTCTTCAACGCCTCGAAATGTACAAGTTCGGTCAATTCCTTAAATGACATTTTGTACACAGAACCCAGGTATTTAACGGAGACGTCGAAAAAATTNTTTAATGCTTCTGATTTTAAAGTGGCGTATGTTCAAATACGTATTTAACGGAGACGTCGAAAAAATGTATCGACAAATACTCGTACATAAAGACGATCAAGACTTTCAGCGCATTATATTTCGAAATTCACCTAATAGTCCAATATGTGACTATAAACTCAAAACGGTGACATTTGGCGTAAATTGCGCCCCCTTTCTTGCCATTCGAACACTTCACGAATTGGCAAACGATATAAAACAAAAATCACCCCTAGCAACCCCGGTGTTAAAACACAAACATATGTGGATGATATCCTGTCTGGAAGCCACAGCTTACCCCAAGCGTACGAAGCACTATCACAAGTAATACAAGCCCTCAAGTCAGCAGGGTTC
>NW_016223267.1:1143-1433 GCF_001687245.7 Rhagoletis zephyria
GAAATCCTAAAAGATATAAATAAAGAAAGTTTATTAGATTCAAACTTCCTAATATTCGAAAAGGAAAGTACAACAAAAACCCTAGGCATACAATGGAATGCGATCTCAGATAAATTCTCATATACTCTTGAGTCGATATTTGCTCAATCCGCAATAACTAAAAGGCAAATTCTGTCGGCTGTAGCGAAACTTTTTGACCCCGCAGGATGGCTGTCGCCAGTTATGATACAAGCGAAAATCTTGATACAAGAATTATGGCTAGACGGAACCGAATGGGACGAGCAAGTGAA
>NW_016223268.1:0-1433 GCF_001687245.7 Rhagoletis zephyria
ATTCTAAATATAGAAAGCATTGTGGTATGTAGTAATAAATTAAAATACCAGGCATATTCACACAAAATATCCGTATGTGCGTAAATAGTATCGAATCCAAAAGTGTTGCTGTAGTATTTTCGGTTGGTTACGTGGGTTAGGCACATACAAGTGTCAAGTACCTACACTAAGAGAAAAGTAACAAGTTTTTTTATTCAAACAGAGTCAGTATAGGTTTTTCCACGTTAGCGATTTGAAATTTTTTAACAGAAGCTATACCCAGAATTGCATCGGTAGTACGGTCGACGGCAACCGATGGACTTATCTTTTATATTTCCCTTAACCGCCCTATATATGGAATAAATAAATAATCCCTAAGGTTCTACCCTCGCGAATGAGAAAAATATGACATTCGAAACATCCCTAGTATGTATGTAAAACAGGCTTATTTAAGTATATGATGCTCATTTCGTGTATAGATAATACATACATATGTACATGCCTAGGCATCTGTTTTTGATTTCAGGCATGTTCGACTTCTGCAAAGATAGCATTGGTTTTGTTGTTTCCCTGCACTTTGATATGCCTGCTCGAGGGTGCGTATCGATTATCAGCATTTGCATATATTTATGTACAAGTATGAAAGTCAATATGCTTGAAAATTTGCATAAGTGTGAATACAAATTTTGACATATTTATACGTACAAATATTTTTCTTTTATATGCTAATGTATTTTAAAGCTTTTTATGGATGAATATGCAAATTGTTTCGATTAGAAGTCACAAATGACTGACTTAATGGTGGATGGGTAATCCCTTGCAAAGGCATATGTGCATATTTGACTCATAAAAAGACATACATATATATATGTATATGCAAGCTTATAAAATATGGCGACTCTCCTGGGCATATTCCGTCTGATTTGAAAAATTCTGANTTTTGGCCGAGTTCAACAAAGCACATCAGCATACATATATCTAAATTTTGCGATGTAACAGAGCAACAACGACAATAAAACTTACAAGTGAAAGGGTAAATCAAAAGACGAAATTTTGTTAGTAGAAATCAAAACATCATAAGAAAACTATAATCACCGAAATTTGAAAAATTTTATTTGGTCAACTGTCTGCATCAACATAATATAATTAAAGTAAACAGATAATAAATAAACTTCAGACAAAAACGAAAACAGAATACATAGCATTGTATATACAGCAAAGGATACAATGCAGAAACTTACCCTGTACACTCAGAGAATTACAGAATTACATACAAAGGTAATTGTAAACATTAGGGTGGTCCTTAAAATATCAACACCTTAATTTTGTACGTGACAGACACCCCTTTATTTTATACTACGCAATAAGTAAAGACCTCCACGATAATTTCAAATTTGAAAACAAGTTTTTAGGGATCGCCACCAGGGTTTGAAAAAATTTAAGTTTTTCGATAA
>NW_016223271.1:0-1433 GCF_001687245.7 Rhagoletis zephyria
CTTTATCCTTTCCTTTATCCTGATCTAAATATGTCCATTCTTTTCTTTAGGTTTCTTTTCATTTAGGTTTCTTTACTTTTATTTTAATTTCTGTATTTATCCCTTTCTTCTTCTCCATACTCAAAATTATCTTCATCCTTGTTTGAGGCTAATCTATNGCCCCAACCATGTACATGTATGGCATTGGTATTGGTGTGACTTTTGAATTGATTTTTTCGCTCTATTTTAAACTAATTTGAAATTTTAAAAATTGCCTGCACATCAGCATCAAAATACCTTTCTAATGATATATAATTGTTTATACCTTAGAAGTACAGTTTAGCCGTAAAAGGGGTGTAAAGGAAACATGATTGCCTATTTATATAATTGATTTTATCATCGAAATGAACTTCTTCTACCGCCCTATTCCCACAACACTGACAAAATTCATCATATGACTATTGTCACAATTACTGCGCCTAAAACACAATATAAACATTGTTTCGCCGTTGTCACTTACTCAGTAGGTCATAACAATAAAACTGACAATTGTCATACGAGAGTTTAAAATAAATTTGCGGCATAGTATTAGGCGCAGTAGTAAAGGCAATAGTCAGCCGCTGAGTTTTGTCAGTGGTGTGGGAATAGGGCGGCTAATCATGAGGCGAAATTCCCCACAGTAAGTGTTGCCGTGCGCGCGAAACGAATGCGCTGCACACAACCCAAAAGTACTCCTCGGGGACGAAATGGTGAAAAACTGCGGAAAGGTTTATTACTGTATATACTGTGGCACATGTTGTGGTTGATGATTGAAGCTGTTGAGAGTGATAGTTTTGTTGCAGTTTCAAAAGCTGAACTCCTTGCACCTGTAAAACAATAGGATGGAATTTCACAAGCTGATACGATAATCCTGTTAGCACACGGGTAATATTTTTGTGGCTGATTGCTTGCTTGCAGCACGTAATATCTCCTGGCAGGATCGGCAATTGTAGTTAACAATATATAAATTTATTTAAAAAAGGTTTAATTTAAAATTCCAAATGAAATTATGTTGTTTACAGCTCAAGAAAAATATTTGAAGTAGTTTGAACTACTAAATCACTTAAATATAAAATTTGTAAAATTACAAAGCTGAAATTAACACAGTACAATAAAAGACAGTAATACAAATACAAACCCTACAGGTGTGCTCGTCCTTAATTTATTTTTGGTTATTTTATGGGCTTGTAACAATTATATTCAACAATTTTTAATGAGCTTAAGGCCGTTTTTAATGAAAAACTTATTGTGGAAAAGCAACAATAATGTGAAAAAATTGTAGAAGTGATAGCTATTTCGGAAATCACATTTCCTCATCAGACTTCTTCCAGTAGGCTTCGAACCGACGATCCCACTGGCTCAGCCTGTTGCCTATGCACTGCGCTAAGTTCGCCTTGTAAATTATCGTTGCTTTT
>NW_016223272.1:0-1433 GCF_001687245.7 Rhagoletis zephyria
AACATATGCATTACGCTGAGGGGTGGTGGATGAAGCAATTGATGCTGTAATTCACAGCCGTGGGGGAATCTTGTTTTGTTTATTGCCAGGCAGAACCTTTTCGACGATTTACAATACGCGGCCTTTTGGTACCCGAGAGCAAATAGACCTCCATACTTTGAAACCGACCAGACGTTTTGACGAATGGAGAAAGCGTCTCCAGTGGGACAATGTCAAAACTTTCCTGGCTCTCGCATAGATAACTCCACTGCAACATATCCACACGAAGTGCTCAAGTGCTGGTTAATAAGAAAATTTTTGCTATGTTTAAATAGAATTAGCAAACTTCGTGGTCTGCGTTCATTGATCTGGATCTCTCTTTGACATGTAAGAGCACGAACCTCATTGCGAGTTGAATGGTTAGACTTAGTTTCCCTAATCCTATAGCGAATCCTTTTTCGTACACTCGGCTGCTTCCAGGATATATGTATATTGTAAGTGTGTTGACTAATGGTTGTTGTAATTTTCGGCATTCCTAGACGCATATGTAGCTAGTGGTTGGCGACCTAAGAAACATAATCGCAGCCTGAATATCTAAAAAAGGACGTTTTTTGAGGTATAAAAAATTCAGGATGCTTGCCATCATTACCAAAACATCATTTTCATGGACCTCAGCCTGAAAAACACGCCACCAATCTGGAAATTTGTAGGTAGTTTCTCCCATCTAGAGGTTCTGGGAGAAGATGCCATACCCGGTGCCGATATCCATTTTGGATCTTATCAGTGAATATTGTAATCGCAGCATTTCTTAAAACCATGTCCGATTCGAGTCAATTCTGTCAGGGAAGTTTTCTTCGAAGTTGTAAACAAAGTCGATGATCCGCGGTGTCCTAGGCACAGCAACTTGGGTTAGGTTTGAAACCCAATCAAAATAGGGAATGGCCCTATGAAAAAAGTTATTGAAGCTTTAGAGTATTTTAGAAAGCTAAATTGAAGCTAGATATTTTTATTCCATCAAAAAATATTTAATTCTGACGATTTTTTAGCAATTTTACGAAAAAATGTAATTTCCAAATATATCTAAAATGAGTGAAAAACTTCAAACCAATTTCACTATAAAAATGTTTAGTAGCCTATTTCGTTTTGGACCACCCTAATGTATATATTTCTACTTTATGCCGATACATTCCTAAAAAGCGTATCGCGCTAAGTGCTCCCTAGGGTGCGATACGTTTTTGGTTTAATAACAACAGCTACGACGCTCATCGACATCGCTCGCATGTCAACCACCAACTTCGCTTCAAAGAAACGCAATGCTCGCAACCCTCTCTTATTCCCACTTAAGGTTTTTGCTTTTTAGTGCCATTATCTATTTACAACATTATTGATATGGCCCCGGGGCAACCAGCGCAGTGCGGTAAACGAAAATGTGAAAATCTGCGGTGAGAATAGCG
>NW_016223273.1:0-1433 GCF_001687245.7 Rhagoletis zephyria
ATCTCGAAATACACCCGAAAGTTCCAGAAATCTTAAATAAGTCCCAAAAGTCTGGAAATAGTCGCGAAAGCCCCAAAAATACCCAAATTACTCCTTTTAATCCCGAAATAGTCCCGAGAGTCCCAAAAATCCCTAAATAACCCCGAAAGTCCCAACAGTCCCGATATTTGTTCCGAGAATCCCGAAATAGTCCCGAAAGTCCCAAAAATCCAAAAATAGGTCCCAAAAATCCCAAATTAGTTCTCAAAATCCCAAAATTCCNTCCCGAAAGTCCCAAAAATCCAAAAATAGGTCCCAAAAATCCCAAATTAGTTCTCAAAATCCCAAAATTCCGAAATTAATCCCAAGAATGGAGAGATAGTCCCGAAAGTCCCATAAGTCTGAAGTAAGTCCCAAAAGTCCCGAACTAGTTCTTAAAGTCCCAAAATTCCTAAAAAAGTCCCAAAAATCTCGCAATGGTCCCGAAAGTCAAACAAATGGAGAAATGGTCCCAAAAATCCGAAATTATTTCAAAATATACCGAAAAGATCCCGAAAGTTCCAAAAATCCAAAATTAGTCCCAAAAAAATCGATATACTTCCGAAAGCCCCAAAAATTCCGAAAATAGTTCCGAGCATCCCGGAAGTCCCAAAAATCCGAAGTAAGTCCCAAAAATCCCGAATAAGTTCCCAAAGTCCCAAAATCCTAAATAAGTCCCAAAAATCTCGCAATGGTCCCGAAAGTTCCAAAAATCCAAAATTAGTCCCAAAAAAATCGATATACTTCCGAAAGCCCCAAAAATTCCGAAAATAGTTCCGAGCATCCCGGAAGTCCCAAAAATCCGAAGTAAGTCCCAAAAATCCCGAATAAGTTCCCAAAGTCCCAAAATCCTAAATAAGTCCCAAAAATCTCGCAATGGTCCCGAAAGTTCCACAAATGGAGAAATGGTCCCGAAAGTTCCAAAAATCCCGAAATAGGTTCCAAAAATCTCGAAATACTCCTAAAAATCCCGAAAAGGTCGCGCAAGTTCCAAAAATCCAAAATTAGTCCCAAAAAAAATCGATATACTCCCGAAAGACCCAAAAATCCCGAAAACAGATCCAAGAAGCGCGAAATAGTCCCGAAAGTCCCAAAAATCTGGAAATAGACCCCGAAGTCCCAAAAATACCGAAATGACTCCCGACAAACCCTAAATAGTATCGAAAGTCCCAAAAATTCAAAATGAGTTCCAAAAATCCAAAAACAGTCCCGGAGTCCCAAAAATCCCGAAAGTCACAAAAATCCCGAAATTAGTCCCCAAAATACGGATTTTAGTTCCGAGAATCTCGAAAGTCCCAAAAAACTCGAAGCAGACCTGAAAGTCCGAAATAAGTCCCAAAAATTAGTAAATAGTCCCGACGTAGTGTAGAAAATCCCGATATTAGTTCCGAGAATCCCAAAATCTCAAACAAAGT